>NW_009935883.1:0-32951 GCF_000696875.1 Nestor notabilis
TATTACTTATTATCTATTTTATATTATTTATTATTATTTATTTACTTCTAATTTATTTGAGTCAGGGAAGAATTTCTTTGAGAGAATTCCTTTATAGGAAAGAAAAACTATTTATTTTATTTTTACATCTTCACAGCAGTTTCCCAGAGAAGGTTTTTCTGTGTTTGTTTTTCCGATCTCACCTTTGAAAGTGGAATATGTCTTAGGAACAGGCAGCCAAATAATCATCATTTTGACTTTTAGACAGGATATTGCATTTTCCACACAAAATTTACACCCCTCCCATGCCTTCCCCAGGAAAGCCAGATTTATTTCATCTAGAGTATGTAGTTTATTCTGCCTTTGGGAGAATTAAGGAGTTTTAGGTTAGGAAACAGCAGCTTCAGAAACTGAAGCCAAAAAGAATGAAATGCACATGTTCAGGAATCTGGAAATGCCGCTAAGAGAGATGAAATGTTTGAATGAGGATGTTTTCACAATAGCTTACGAATGGATGGATGATAGGAACCTAAACTGCAAGCACTAATTCCTCAGTGGCAGAGACAGTTGATCAACTGAAACTAGCTATCTATACAGAAAAAGGAGGAAACACAACTGTGGAAAAGTGACTGATTTGTTTATCTGTACCTTGAGGTAAAGAAAGAAAAGAGCAGTTCAATGATTAGGACTTCAGCTTGAGTCTTTACATTTCTACTTTCTTGGGAAACTCAGTTTCATCTTGAACATGATATTTAATCACTAGACCTTTTGTTCTGTTTTTAAAGTAGAAATACTAACATTTGTTTACATCAGATACTATGAGAGAAATACATAGCCATTTATATACTACTATTTATATCATGGTTTTATCAGTATTTTACCACATTTATATACTACTACATTTATATATCACTACTGTCTTAGAGAGTCTTATAGAACCATCAGAAGACATGTAGGTATGTATGCACATGTAAAAGAACCACTGCAAATTGTATATCTTCATTCTTACCAAAAATAGTATTTATATATGGGTAGAACTAATGGAAAGACAGTTGATTTAAAAATTTCTATGCTTTTCATCCTCTTATCCTTTTCTTGCTTCCCTTAATTCCATAGACACAAAGGTGATATACAAAGGCAATCACGTTAGTGTTTAGAACACTAACATTTAGAATATAAGCTTGTTGTGCGTATGCACAAAAAGTTTGTTAAGTGGTATTCTGAACAAAGCTTCTAGGCATTATCACAGAAAAGAAATTAAATGTATCAGTTTATGTGTGAATATGCATTTTTCCACGCAGTTTAAGAATAGAAAAACATTTCATGTTCAAATGTAATTAAAATTATATGTTATAACATTATAACTCTATCTATTTTTCCTCTGACATATGTACCTGTAAATTCCTGTATGTGAAAGTATCTTTAAACTCAGTGCAACACTATTTGTATGTATAACTAAGTGCTCGTTACAGAATTATGTTCCTCATCTTCTATTTTCTTTTTTTACAACTTTGTAATTCAGAAAGATGGCATTTTTATTTCACCCTCTTATTAGCTGGTGGTTTGGTTTGGTTTGGTTTGGTTTTTTAAAGCTGATAATATATAGCTTGCAGGAGATACGGACAACACAACAAACCAATATGATTAAATGCTGACACTTTATTGAGCCCGAATAGCTGTTTATATAACCTTTCTAACTGTCCACACGAACTCTATACAATCCCGATTGGCTAAGTTGCACCTAACTACAGCTCATGATAAGTTTAAGCTTTCAGTACACACAAAGGCATTATCAGTCCTAAAGTATGCAGAGTTTCTTGTTACATAACCTGGAGTTGTTTTTCCCGAGCCAGCTCCCTCATTTCACATCCACAAATATTCTTTAAATAACCTTATCACTAGGCCATGGTGCCTAACTCAGACTCCTGTTATTAACATGAGTCTGGGATCGCTCATGTGTCTAGTTTTGTTCCAAATAGTTCTCCAAGTATAGCTTGTGGATTTTTCCTTCTTTCAGACTAGGATAAGAGCAAAAGGTCAGTGTATAAACTGAGATTGATTTTTCTCAGCATGACCAATGAGTACCAAGGCAGAGTCTCTTAGAAAGTGGTGTCCTGCACTGAGATGCCTTTCAGTAATATCAAGTTAATGTGTACCACTTCGGAGTAGCCTGCAGGGAGGAACATCATAAAACCAGTGAAGTGCATCACATGCCACTTATTTGTACTGTAGAGAAACAGATTAATCCCAGATAACATGCTTTAGATGCACATGCCGTATTACTAAGCCACCTGTAGAGAACAATCAGACAAGGTCAAAGAGATTCCAATAAAGTGGAAATAGTGAAAAAGTTAACAAGAAGGAAGTACAAGAAGGAAGTCTTAAGCTAAATGCTAGTCTTATACTACAGCAACTTTTTTGTCTCTGTTAATCTGGTGTTGGAGGATAAAACACTTACCAAAACTGCTGGAAGGGATTTTTCATGTTCACCTTTCTGTACTGTATGCCATGGTCATGGCTACATACATTCTTCCATTCAGGTAGGGGCTGTATACTTTCCTGTTTGCTGTGTGATAGTGTAATGTGACAGTCTACGTAAATTGTTAGTCTATGAATATACATGTGAAGGGAATAAAATTGAAGCTCCTAATGCATGTTATCTTGAGAGGAAGAGTATGGAAAATGAAGAGAAATATTTATCTCCATGTTGATATATTTCAGAAGATATATGAAATAGAACATAAATGGAATCTTTCTTACCAAACTGTCTGTGGCCATTGCTTTAATGGCATGGGGGTGTGGATGTCGAAATAGTCCATGCCTATGATGATGTAAAAAAAAATTAGACACTAATAAGGTCTTATATTTTAATTTGACTCACAGTCATTGGACTAGATCTTGATTTGCAGCTATTAGCTATACTCTGGTGATCAAGGTCCTGAAGAACAAAGATTATAATTTTCCCAAGGTTTAAGCAGCAACATGAACTGGATGCTTTTCCCACAAGCTGAGGAAAGAAAAGAAGTCTGAACAGAGGTTTAAAAGAAGTTCAAATAGGAAAAGCTGCTTCTGGCAGCAAGTCAAATCATGGTTTATCAGGACCTTGGCGCAGATGAAGGCAGGGGCGAGCAAGCACATGGTAAGTTTGTTTGGCTGACAGTAAATCACAGTCTGATATACTCAAGTGTTTATTTTCCCTAAGCCAAGGGATCACCTTCATGAGGTCTTTATCTGAAATAAAAATATTAAGAAAATTTGAAGTTAGCATATCATTTTGGAATATATTTTGCTCAGCCAACAGAGTTTCATAAGTAATATAACCACTTTCCCCTTCTTTTTGATTCTTCTTTTTGATGGAGAGCCTATAAACCTACACCCAAATCTTCTTCTACACATTTCCTGTGTAGAAATAAATCAAATATTTTGATTTCTTAAAGTATGTATTTATGTGGGGTTTTTTTAAATAAATAGTTTATTTTCACTGAACCAATAAATACAAAAAATGTTGAAAATTATCTAAAAATAATTTTCGTATCTGAATATATCAGGAAAAAACTTAGATACATATTTTTTTAGATCATATCTTTGCACTGAAAATATCTAACCATAAATATCAGAGGAAAGCTAATACTGTATTTTTAATACTTATCCCTTTACCTGTCATGTTCATCCTTTTGACATGTGCTCCACTAATCTAATTTCATTTAAATTATTTCCACCATTCAAGCTCACTTTCCTGAACCTCAAACTGAAAGCTTCAATCCACCCTGAAAGAAGTTGCAATTACCTACCAAGTAATCTGCTCTCAACACTTACTAAAAAGAGACCCCAAAACTGTTGGGCTAATTGTGTAAGACTTTTCACAGAGAGTCTATGAAAACTTCCCAGAAACACTGTTCTGTGATTTGTTTAATTTCCCTCTTGCTTCATGAAGTATTTATAAATGATTGTGAATTTGAAGGAATAAAATAAATAAAGATGACAGTGCAAAAATGGCCTACAGCTGTCTATGATCTCACCACATGAATGAATATGTGTGATCAGGGACTTCTAAGGAAAGCCTCAAGTGAGTAATCCCTATTCTACACTGGCAAAATAATCTATTTGTCTAGGTAAAAGACATTACTTTCAAGAAATCTTTGACCTAAAATGGAGTGTGACAGAAACAGCTAAACGGCTTTCTCCATTCCCTTCAATGTATTAGTTTATATCCTCTGTCTGTCATCTCTACTGCTTAAGAAAGGCCGTAAAACTTCTGAAAAGGAGGAAAAGAAGAAAGTGCAAAGTATTTTTTCTGCAAAAATATGCCTGTATCTAAACTTTTTTATGTGCCTGTCTGTTTCTTCAGTTTTACATCATGTTTTAACTCCTTGTCTTACTTTGAAAGTCTTATGATAAAATAGGTAGAAAGAGAATGTTTTAAGCACACCTGATTTTATCTGGTTTGGTTTTTCTGTCTGGTAGCCTGCTGCTTGATTAAGGAGCTGATGCTATAAGACACTTCTTCATGATCTAAGATGCTTTTTCATGATCTATGACACTTTGAGAAGTGATTATGTTGATTGTATAGCACAAGTTAGCTGCTTTACAAGATGGTCTGTCTGGACCAATAAATTTAAAAAGAAAAACCTGAAACAACAATACAGGAAAAAGTTTTCTCATGAAAAATCTCATAATTATTTTTTTATCAATTGCTCCTGTAGTAAACCGTGATCAAACAATTGGCAAAGTCCAACAAAGGAAACAGTTACTCCTTGGAAAGGTCCTTAATCTGAAAATCAAGGAGGAGAAAACTGGATGTATTGGCAAGCCTGGAAGCATGACTTTCAAGTAACTTTCAAGTTGGTAATCATTACCAACAATAAAGCAGTCTTTGGCAGAGATTTACATGTGAAGAAGTAGATGGCATAGAATTTCAGAACCCGAGGCAGGAATAAAAAGGATGCTAGCCCAATGTAACTGAACAAAATATATGCAGAATTAGCAAATGGAAGACACAAATTTGCATCAATGTATGCCCTGATTTTTCGTAGCTTCTTGATAATCAGCTACCGCTGGTCAGTGTCAGAGTCAGTGTACCAGATGTCATAGTTTAAGCCCAGCTGGCAACTCAGCACCACCCAGCCATTCACTCAAACCTCCTGTCCCTATCCCCATTCTCCCCTTCTAGGTGGGACGGGTGGGAGAATTGTAAGAATGTAAACCCTATGAGTTGAGATAAGAACAGTTTAATAACTAAAATACAGTATAATGCTATTACTACTAATAATGATAAGGGAAATAACAAGTGGAGAGAATATAAAATTAAAAGCGGAAAGAAAATAAACGCCAATATAAACAAGTGATGCACAATAAAATTGGTCACCACCTACCAACCAATACCCAGCCAGACTCAAGCAGCAATCTGTCCTTCCAGGTAACTCCCCCAGTTTATATACTGGGCATGACTTGCTACAGTATGGAATACCCCTTTGGCTAGTTTGGGTCAGGAGTCCTGTCTCTTCTCCCTCCTGGCTTCTTGTGCCCCTCCTCACTGGCAGAGCATGAGACTGAAAAGTCCTTGATCAGGGTAAGTAATACTTAGCAACAACTAAAATATCAGTGTGTTATCAACATCATTCTCAGACTAAAGCTGAAACACAGCACTGCAGTAGCTACTAGGAAGGAGAAAAATAGCTGTTACAGCTGAAACCAGGACACTATAGACTCTTGGCTGACCCATTTGTGTAGCCTAACTTCAGGCTGAGGTTGCTGATGTATATTTATTTCTAAGCGGCATGTGCTGGAATTTCTAACACATAACCTCTTAAGTACCCATATATGAAAAATATAATCATAACTGTAAACTCTCAATTTCTCTTAAAGAATATTTCTAAATAACGGAAAAAGGCAGACTCAGGCTTGTCTTTTGGATGTATTGGCAAGCCTGGAAGCAGGACTCTCAACTCATAGATAGGTATTCATTATCAACAATTAGGCAATGTAGGGATCAAGAGACACTAAAGGGATTGTGCCTGCCTGTGGCAGGACATTGGAACTAGATGATCTTTAAGGTCCCTTCTAACCCTACCCATTCTATGATTCTATGACTGTTCTACATGTACAAACGAATTTACATGTTGCAAAGACTTGGGATTCCACTATAAAAATGTGTTTTGAAGGGTAATCTATGATAGAGGGGAATATTCCATTCATAAGAATGGTTATGAACAATTTTATTTTTTATTTTCATAGACACTGTACTTCTTAGACAGTAGAAGGAGAGGCTAAGGCTTGTAATTAGACAGGATATTGGGGTGGCAGAGAGTCACCCAGCAGAAGCTCTTTTAGGGGATAGCTGTGCAGTCATTTTTAAGAAGATTTCCTGTCTGAAGTCAATAGGAGGTCTGAGTCCATCAGGGATTCAGAACAAGCTCATAGTAGGAAAGAGAAGAGACAGGAAGTCAAGTGTCTGTTGTTTGCTCACTACGGAAGACCTAAGGGCAAGGAAGATCAATACAACTGAAGAACTGGAGTTAAGAGGAGGATTTATGAATTATTTCTCAGACTTTTCTTCTATGTAAGGAGAGAGAGAAAGCAACTGTCTAACTTTTTTGTCTCAAGGCTTTTTTTTTTTTTTTTCTTTATGGCAAATATCAAACATGCAGGTAGGCATTTTAACAATGTGTAAGTTATGAACTGGAAGAATTTTCAGAGGTATAGTTTTACTAAGCCTTTTAATCTCTCTTTCCACACCCCACACCCCCTAGACCTCCTTCCCCAGACCAGCTCAAGGTCAAAAACATAATTGCATCTTCTTTTCTCCAGTCTAACTCCAATCCAGGTATTCTTTCAAGGATCATTAAACATAGAAATCCTCCCCCATTTTTTATAATTATACAGACTTACTCAGTACATTAAAAATAAGCCTTGGTGAACTTCCCTAAACACATCTTCAACACCTGAAGTGCAATAGGTAGGCATCCTGTATGTATATATACATAGAACCATAGAATCATAGAATAGTTAGGGTTGATACATATTTATTTGTCTCTTGTGTGTGTGTACATATGTGTATATATTTAAAGAGAGAAACATTTCTGATATCCTTTAATTTCCTATTTGAGCTACCTTAGTGGTAAAAGGCATTAGTAAATTTTACATATTTTTAAAACCATGTCAAACACTTTAATTGAAAAATAAAAGTCTATTTTCAGTGAGTTTTAGACTTCAAGCTGAGATTATTTTACTCCAACTTTGGCATCTAGGTTTCCTCAGCAATTAGTATAAATAGGTAGATACATACTCTGTAAATACCTATTTTTCTCTATTGTTTATAGGGGGAACTTAGATGAATAGCTTAGGTAAAACACTTAAGTTTTATAGGTGATATTAGTTCTTTTGCAATTGCATTCATCTTGAAAATAGGACTATGCATTTTTAAAATATGACATTTATTTATAACATTAGTAGTGATATAGGCAATAAAACGTTCTCTAGTATCAGTAACAAAATAATAGCTTTCCTTCTTACATTGTTTTTGTTTATGCATTATCTCTACAATTGTAAACTCACAGGTAAAAAGGAAGAAAATCAGATCTTAGACAAAAGGAGAAATGCCAAAGAAAGGGGTGTTGGGAAAGTCCTGCATTTATGAAATACTGGGGTCTCAAGTGGGTTAAAAAAAGATTAATTAACCATACTAAATGTAATACATCTGTAGTACTCCAGCAGTAGAAGAAACAACAGAATTTGAACATACCTTTATAACTCAATAAACAAGAGTGGAGTAAATAATTTATAGAAGAAAGTTTAGTTACATTGTTAAGAGAAAATAATTCTCCCTCCCCCATTAATAGATGGGTTCCTAACAGTTTTATACAGCTCAATGAAAATGCTGTCCTACACATGTCCTAAAGAAGGGCATGGTTTGCACTTACTGAATTGCACTATTTTTAAGTAGAACAATACTTCATACAGTTTTAATGTACAGCTTAGTCTTTTATGTTTGTTTGTTTGTTTTTGTTGGTTTTTTGTTGGTTTTTTTTTTTTTTTTCTTGAAATGTTGCTCCTGTCTTATTTATGTGTCAGAAACATACATCCTTATGTTTCTGGATTTGTTTCTTTTATGAAAGTTCACCATATAAGAAAATATTCTGCTACATACATGGTAATATCCTAAACCAAATATGAATTAAAATTCTGTTCTCCTTGAAAGCCAAGTTAGTTTACCTCCATTTTCTTTTCATGGCCAGATCTACCCTTTTGTTCAAGCTCTAAGTAAAGGACTATCTGAAGCAATGATTCTTTTGGGAAGCACCTGTTGAAGCTAGTGTATCTCAACCAACCTGAAGGCACGATTCCTGTCTTTCATCTCTAGTTACTTCTGTTAATGGTGGTAAATTGATTTTATCTTATAAATGTGTTTTACCTGTGCTCCTCAAGTTGTTATGTCCCACCTTACAAACAAATGTAGTAGGAAAAGCAAGATGTCAAAAATTCAGCTGATATGAAGTATCTTGCAAACAGGATCTAGGAACTGGGGAAACTGCATTTGGTGATTGCCTGTGTCTGATTTTGTTTGTTTGTTTTAATTAAGCTGACGACTGAATTCTCCATGCATAAGAAACTGTTCTTGTTTCTTCAACCCATGGTGAGCTGGAGTATTTGTAATCTGGATTACTTGTGATTATGAGAACATAATTTAAAACTAAGAGATCAGAACAAAAATTTCCTTGTTAGTACAACTGCTGCTCCATATCAGCCGTCCCATTTTCAGTCAGCTAAATTCCTTATTATTGTGATTTTAGCCCAGATAGTAAACTCAGAACCACGTAGCCATTCACTCACTCCCCCCCCTCTTTCCCCCCTCACTCCCAGAGGGATAGGGAAGAGAATCGAAAGAATGTAAACCTCATGGGTTGAGATAAGAACAATCCAATAAGTAAAGTGTAATACAAACCTACTACTACCACCACCAATAATAACAATGATAAGGGAAATCACAAGAGGAGGGAATATAAAAGTAGAAGGGAAAAGGGGAAAAAAACCAATAAACACAAGTGATGCACAATAAAATTGCTCACCACCCACCAACTGATACCCAGCCTGACCCGAGCAGTGATCTGGGCCTTCCAGGTTAACTCCCCCCAGTTTATATACTGGGCATGATGTGCTGTGGTATGGAATATCTCTTTGGCTAGTTTGCATCAGGTGTCCTATATCTGCTCCCTCCTGGCTTCTTGTGCCCCTCCTCACTGTCAGAGCATGAGAGACTGAAAAGTCCTTGATCAGGGCAAGCATTACTTAGCAACAACCAAAACATTGGTGTGTTATCAGTATTGTTCTCAGACTAAAGCTGAAAATACAGCACTGCACTGTCTACCAAGAAGGAGAAAAATGACTGCTACAGCTGAAACCAGGACATTAATGCAATCAAGGGCAGTACAGTACCTAGCTCCAAGCCATGCCTGTAAGGATTAGCTGTAGGAAACAAGTGAAAATAAATTATATGATGGGAAAGTTTAATTGATGTTAAATGAGTTTTAGTATGTGCTAGCATATAAAATATTGCCCCAGTTACTGCATTTTGGCATTTTTCTCTCAGTGTCTGCTTTATTTCTGTGACTTACATTTGTTTGGAGATGCTGTGATACAACAAAAAAGAAACTCAATAAAAATAAAGTCTTCAAGATAAAAGTGAAGTTATAACACTGATTGTTTCTTCTTTAATATTATCTCATGCTTTCAAATACTCATTTCAAACGTTTGGTCTAAAGCAATTTGATTGTCTGTGGCAGGTTGATGAATTATTTAAGCTGACATTCTTCATTACAAGTCTAACAAGCAATGACCTTGTTGAAGAAAGGACCTTTAGAGGCCCTTCTTTTGCTGGATATGAAATATTTTAGTGATTCTATTTATTATAGGTACAAACAAACATAATGTACCAGTTTTGTTCTACTGTGTATTGGGAGTCGCTCTATGGACAAATGTAGAGTGCAAACTGATAAAACATTGCAAACTTTTCCACTGCCATCCTTTCCCAAGTTAGAAGTTCTAGTATATATGACCATCATCGAAGAGGTAATGGAATTGTTTCCCAAACAGTTTCTAACTAGAAATTCTTTTCAAACAATTGTAATCTATTTTAATCTATTTTAAGTCTTCTCTCTCATAGAAAAATCTGTTTGACTGTCTTTTGAATAAATAAAATATAGTTAGAATACATGGAAACAAAAAACCTGTAAAATCCCTTTTTCCAATCATTTTAAAACACCACATAACAGAGTCTGCTGTTTTCAATGAGCAGTTTTCACCAGTTAGACACTTCCCCATCTTTACAGAAAAGAGGAAAATAAACATAGATATATGAATCTTTAGGCAACTCTAAGATTTCTATTTGTTCAGGTAGCAGTAGAATTTGTACTCATACCAGAGTATGTAGGAACTTCTGTAACAATGTGAATTTCAGAACTAGAAAATAACTCTGTCCAAAAGGTGCATTTGACATAAAGTAGTTCATCATTTGAATGTCTGTGTATTAGTTTTAATTGCATGTAATTCATTATTTAGAATGCTTGCATCATAAAGCTTTTTGTGCTAAGAAAACCCTGTTGGCTGATGTCAAATTTTAACTTCTGTCCCCTGAATTTCATGAATTTTGCTATTACATACCTTTATTTAATAATAAGCATGAATTTAAGAAGAAACAGTTGTTAAAAGGTTTTCTGTGATGTGAGAGGTGGAAGAAAGTGCTTAGCAGCATCCTGTATGTAAAAGGGATATGGAAGTCCTCAATGCTACCTATAGTTTGAAAATAACTAGAATATTTGGAACTATTAAAAACACTGAAATTAGTAAATAGAAGCTAAGAGAGCAAGGAGGGGTGAGGAACAGCTAGGGCAGTTAGAGATTGGGAGTGTTGTGGGACCAGCTAGTGAAATAGAGCAGTAATAAAAAGTTAAAATCTATTAAATCTGTCATAAACCATAATCAGATACGACTTCATGTGTGCCTTCCTATACAGTAAATCTTAAAGAGTATGTGCAGAAGAGACTGCAAAAAAAAGCAGGAAAGCCAGCTACACCAGCAGTTTTGTCATCAAAGTAGAAGTCAAAAAAACCCTGTGATTTAGGAATTGAATCTTAGCCTCCTAATCCCCTTTCTTGCTATGTTGTCTTTCTTTACTAAAATTTGTCTGTGAGTAGGGAGAACAAGTACAGGAAAGTTCATATTAATTTTGCCATGATGTGAAGGATCTAATCTATGTTTTACTAGTGACTCCTTAAATTTGACCCTGACATTATACCTGCAAAACACCTCTGACTAGAAGTTTACGTATAGATTTCTATATATATGATGGTATAGATTTCTTCCATATTTTCTTGTTGGAAAGTATGGTAGTTGGTCATAAAATATAGCAAAAGGAAAAAACTTTCAATTTTTTTGTGATATTGAACACAGCAAAGCTATTCTTGCATCTTCAAATTATCCATTCCATTCTGAATGCAAATGCATACACGTAGCTCTTTTCAATTTCACTGGAGCCTGACTCATTTCAGAAATGAGTATTATCCTGGGTACCAAATTTAGAGGCATTTGTGTAATGAATACTAAACATGCATCGAATACTGGGAATTTCTGCATGCCAAGTGCCTGTAAAAATACTTTTTGTGTATCTGAAGATAGAAAGCAAGTTTTTAAAAGAAGAAGATCATATCCTGTCCAAAAATCCTATTCTACTAAAGAGATTTGTAGAATGTCTCAAATAATACAGTAAATCATATATTAATCTTGATATTTATATCCAGCAAACCCTCCCTATGTTATCTAATATGCATAGTGTGAGTTGCTTCCATTTCCCTGCTTTCCTGCACCGTCACTAGCTCTGTCTCTGATACTCAAGACTTTTGGCACAAATCCGTTATCCTGCTCATATTCTTCTTCATAATGCCCCACTTTCAGTGGCAGCTATCTGCCAGTGTTGCTCAGATTCAGTCTGCATATCACTTTGGCTCACCATGAGCTGCAGATCAGATCCTGTGTGATTACTCGTCGTTTTAGCCAAATGTAGATGCTTACCATTCAGTTTTTTGTAGCAAAAGTCTGAATATTTGCACCCTTATGGTGTTCCTTTCATGTTGTTGCTTTGTTGTTTTGGTGGTGGTGTTTTTTTCCTCTGTTATTACTCAAAGACTACTGGGGCTTTTGGACTTTTTGTGAACTCATACAAATTAAGTTTCTTTACTCTGAGTTAGCACTTGAATTGCTATAATTTCCATCCAACCTGAACTGTTTGATGTCACTCTCAAACTATCCATCCTAAAACTATGCAGCCCAGTTGGGTCATTATTCCTGGTGATGCAAATTACAACTATTTATTTTTATGTGAAGATAGGAAAAGATAGTTTTTTGAGTGGAACTGTTCTCATTTATTTGAAAAGAAAACACCCAAATTTTATTAATTAATTAGCTCCTACTTTGATATTGTTTCATCTGCTTCTTTGAGTCACCTTTGTGTACATACTCATGCATACTCATGATCACATTCACAATTTTCCTTCTGTAGTTTACCACATAAAGCTGCATCTTGATTGATAGTTTTCAATCTGTATTAAGAAATTTTGTTTGTTTGTTTGTTTGACTTATGTACTTTGGATGAATGCACTATTGAGAGGTGACATCTGTATTTTTCAAGTCATAAATACTGGAAGTTGAAAACATATAGGACAATTAAACTTACAATACAATATGCTATTGCAAGAATGTGGTTTTATATAGGCTTCTTTTGCAATGAATGTGGTATAAACATGGAGATAGTTCTGTATTTCCTTCTGACACCTTCGTTGCCTACAATTCTCAATTCCAAACACCGAAAGGCTTCTACAGATATTTCTGCAGAAATAAGAAGAATGATTACCAGCAGCGTTCTGGTGAACACCACTACCTGAAGGACGGTAAAGTTTCTACGTGAAAAGCAGAGCCCTACTGACATGTTCAGCAATGACCTAGTCCCAAAGTATTTGATACTGAAGCTGACTAAGCATCTCAGAGCAAGGGGAGACCAAAGAATTTTGAAGAGGAAGGGAAAGAAATTAATCCCATTAATGGCTCATTTCTAAAGTGCCTGAGAGAGCAGAAAATATAGCAACTGAAGAATCCAGCAGAGGTCAGATACACATTCCTCCACATTTGACTTCTGGTGCAAAATGCATTAAGAAGGCAAATAAGATGTATTCATCTGTCAGTACCAAATAAGTATGGCTTATATTATATGATTAATATGATTATCAAGATCATTTTGATACTTAATGCTCATTGATTGCCGTGTGAAAATCATGCAATAGGTGCAACATTGCATTTCTACCACCACCGATCTCCATTTTTATTTATTTAATTTTTGAACAGACCTGGAGTTCTGGTGCTTGTCTTCCAACCAGGTGCCAAGGAAAATGAAACAACTGCAAGGTGTAAGATGGCTGACGAATTACAGACAAATGCAACCCTCTATACCTACGATATCCAATACAATATTAAATTTATTAAACAACAGGATGATGGCAAACATTTCAAATATGTAGTCCCTCTGTTTCTAGATATCAGATGAAGTAGATGACTTCTTGCATTATTTTATCCAATCTTATTGTGAAAATACAATGAAAAAAAAAGCAATATTAACAAGAGCTAATCCGACAGTTTCAGCTCTGTGATGACATAATTTTGTCTAGCAGCTTAGTAATGTTCATGCATTACCATGCTCCCCCTGGAAACCGTTTCATAGCACCAGTATACCTGCAGCTATAGGCTTTGTAGGTCTCCAAACCATAACCCTAATACTAACCATATCCCGTACAGTAATTTACATGGCATCTTGGAGCTGAGAATAACATTCTCCAGATGAGGGTGTTGAAGAAGCAATGTTGTTGCAGTGCCAATCACCCCTTGCATGCCTTTAGCTCCAGTATCCATGGACCTGTAGGCTTTGTGGCTCTCTGAACCCTAACCCTACACCTAACCCTAAATAGCATGGCATCTTGGAACTAAGCTGGTCTTTCTCCATCCGAATGGGTGTCTGAGATGAGAAAGGTGTTGAAGAAGCAATGTTGGTGCGGTGTCATGATCCCCTTGTCATGCCTTTTTCAGCCCTAGTATCCCTGGAGCAGCAGTCTTCGTTTCTCTATGAACATTATCCCTATCTCTAACCTAATGGCAATTTTATGGCATCTTTGAGCTCAGGCTCAAGTCCTCTAGCTGAACAGTTGTCCCAGATAAGAAAGGTCTTGAAGCACCAGTATCCCTGCAGCTGTAGGCTTTGTGTCTCTCTGAATCATAAACTTAACACTACATTTAACCCTTACAGAATTTGCATGGCATCGTGGAACAGATGCTAACATCCATCAGCTGAACAGGTGTCCCAGATGAGAAATATGTTGAAGGAGCAATGTTGCTTCAGTGCTGTGGTCCCCTTGACACGCATTTTTCAGCCCTAGTATTTCTAGAGTTGTAGTCTTTATAGCACACTGTACCCTAGCAATACCCATAACCCTAATCCTAATTTGCATGTCATCTTGGAGCTGAGGCTGACATCCTCCAGCCGAATGGGTGTCTCAGGTGAGAAAGGTATTGAAGGAGCTATGTAGGTGCAGTGCCATGCTCTCCTTGACATACATTTTGCAGCCCCAGTCTCCCTGGAGTTGTACGTGTTGTGTCTCTCAGAAAACTAAACCTAACATTATAAGTAACCCTAACACTAATTTGCAAGACATCTTGGAGTTCAGGATGCCACAAAAGCCTAAAACTCAAGGGATTCTGGGGCAGCCAAAGGCATGGCAAGGGAAGTACTGCACAGCATTAACATTGCTCCTTCAATGCCTTTCTCATCTGAGACAACCATTCAGCTGGAGGACGTCGGCCTCAGCTCCAAATTGCCATGCAAATTAGGATTAGGTTTAGGGTTACGGTTCAGAGAGCCACTAGGCCTACTACTCCAGGGATACTGGGGCTGGAATACGCATGCCAAGGGGACCATGACACTGTACCAACATTCCTCCTTCAAGACATTTCTCATCTGGGACATCCATTCGGCTGGAGGATGTCAGCCTCAGCTCCAAGATGCCATAAAAATTAAGGTTAGATTTACATATAGAGTTAGCTTTAGAATTCAGAGAGACACAAAGCTTGCAGCTCCAGAGACCCTGGGGCTGCCAAATGCATGCCAACGGAAGCGCGGCACTGCTACAACATTATTCCTTCAAAAACTTTTTAATCTAGGACACCTATTTGGCAGGAGGACGTCAGCCTCAGAAGCAAGACACCATACAAACTAGAGCTAGGGTTATATTTAGATTTAGGGTTCAGAGAGACACTAAGTCTATAGCTACAGGGACTCTGAGGCTGACAAAGGTGTGCCAACAGGAGAGCAGCACTGCACCAATATACTTCCTTCAAGACCTTTGTCATCTGGGACATCCATTCGGTTGGAGAACAACAGTCTCAACTCGAAGATGCCATGCAAATTAGGGCTAGTGTTGGGCTTACAGTTAGGGATAGGGTTAGGGTTCAGAAGGCCAGAAAGCCTGCAATTCCAGGTATATCTGAGCTGAGAAAGGAATGACAAGTGGACCACAGCACTGAACCAACATTGCTCCTTCCTTCAACACTGTTCTCGTCTGAGACCCATTTGATGAAGGACAACAGCTGCAGCTCCAAGATGCCATAGAAATTATGGTTATGTAAGTGGTAGGGTTAAGGTTCAGAGAGCCACAAAGCCTGCAGCTCCAAGGAGACTGGGGTTACCAAAGACATGCCAACAGGAGGCTGGCACTAAATGAACATTATTCCTTCTATACCTTGCTCATCTAGGACACTGATTCAGCTGGAGGATGTCAGAGTCAGCTCCAAGATGCTATAGAAATTGGGATTGTGGGTAGGGCTAGGATTTAGAGAGCCATACAGATTAGAGATACAAGGATAATGGTGCTGCCAAAAGAATGCCAAGGGAAGCATGGCACTGCAATAACATTGCTCCTTCAACACCTTCGTCATGTGACACACCCATTCGTCTGGAGGAAGTGGGACTCAACTCCATGTTACCATGGAAATTAGGGTTGGGGTTCAGAAACAAAGAAAGCATATAACTTTGGGGATACTGTTGCTGCCAAAGGCATTCTAAGTGGAGCATGGCACTGCACCAGTGTTGCACCTTCAACATCTTTCTCATCTGAGAAACCCATTGAGATGGAAGACGTCAGTCTCGGCTCCAAGATACTTGAAAATTAGGGTTAGGGTTCAGAGACACAGAAAGCCTAAAACTCCAGGCATACTGGGGTAAAAAAAGATATGCCAAGGGGAGCATGGCAGTGCACCAACATTGCTCCTTCAACACCTTTCTCATCTCAGACACTCATTCGACTGGAGAACGTCAGCCTCAGCTCCAAGATGCCATAAAAATTATCGTTAGGGTTAGGGTAAGGGTTCAGAGAGGAACAAAGCATACAACTCCAGCCACACTGGAGGTGAAAAAGGCATGTCAAGGGGAGCACGGCACATTCCTTCTGCAACACATTCCTCATATGGGACACACATTCGACTGGAGGACATCAGCATCAGCTTCAAGATTCCATGCAAATTAGGGTTAGGGTTCAGAGATACAGAAAGCATACAGCTCTGAAGATACAGGTGCTGCCAAAGGCATGCCAGAGGAGTAGGGCACTGCACCAACATTCCTCCTTAAACACATTTCTCATTAGAGTTAACCATTCAGCTATAGGAGGTCAGCCTCATCTCCAAGATGTTATACAAATTAGGGTTAAGGTTACGATGAGGGTTAAGAGAGACACAAAACATAAATCTCAAGGGATGCTACAGTTGTAAAAGTTATGAGAAGGGGAGCACGGCACTGCACCAGTATTTCTCCATCAACACCTTTCTCATGTCAGACACCAATCTGGCTGGAGACATCAGCCTCAGCTCCAAGATGCCGTGCAAATCAGGGTTTAGGTTAGGGTTCAGACACACAGAAAGTGTACAGCCCTAGGGATATTGGTGCTGCCAAAGGCATGCCAAGGGGAGCACAGCATTGCACCAATATTGCTCCTTCAACACATTTATCATCTGAGACACTGATTCAGCTGGAGGATGTCAGCCTCGGCTCCAAGATACTTTTAAATTAGGGTTAGGGTTCAGAGACACAGAAATCGTACAGCTCTGTGGATACTGGACATGCCAAAGGCAGGCCAAGGGGAGCACAGCACTGCTCCAACATTGATCCTTCAGCACCTTCCTCATATGGGTCACCCATTTGGCTGAAGGATGTTAGCCTCAGCTCCAAGATGCCATGCAAATTAGGGTTAGGATTATGGTAAGGGTTCAGAGACAACAAAGTATACAATTCCAGGCATATTGGTACTGGCAAAGGCATACAAAGGGGAGCAAAGCACTGCACCAATATTGCTCCTTCAACATCTTCATATGGGTCACCCATTCGGATGGAGGACGTCAGCCTCATCTGCAAGATGCCACAGAAATAAGGGTTAGGGTTAGGTTAGGATTATGAGAGGAACAAAGCCTTCAACTCCAGGCATACTGTGGCTGAAAAAGATATGCCAAGGGGAGCATGCACTACACCAACAGTGCTCCTTCAATATCTTCTTCATGTGGTACACCCATTCGACTGGAGGACGCTAGAATCAGCTCCAAGATACCATGCAAATTAGGGTTAGGGTTAGGGTTAAGAGAGATACAAAGCATAAGCCTCAAGGGATGCTACAGTTGTAAAAGTCATTAGAAGTGGAGTACGGCACTACACCAACATTATTCCTTACAACATCTTCGTCATATGGGACACCCTTTTGGGTGGTGGATGTAAGTGTCAGCTACAAGATACCATACAAAGCCAGATTAGGGTTAGGGATCAGAGGCACAGAAAGCGTACAGCTCCAGCATAATTGGGCAGAAAAAGGCTTGCCAAGAGGAGCACGGCACCACACCAACATTCCTTCTTCAACACATTTCTCATTAGATTTAACCATTCGGCTGGAGAACGTCAGCCTCACCTCCAAGATACCATGCAAATTAGGGTGAGGTTTAGGGTTAGGGTTAAGAGAAATACAAAGCATAAATCTCAATGGATGCTACAGTTGTAAAAGTCATGAGAAGGGGAATACTGCACTGCACCAACATTGCTCCTTCAACACCTTTCTCATCTGAGAAACCACTTGGGTGGAGGACGTCTGAGTCAGCTCTGAGATGTCATGTAAAGTCTAGTTAGGGTTACGGTTCAGAGACACAGAAATCATATATCTCCAGGCACACTGGGGCTGAAAAAGGCACGCCAAGGGGAGCACGGCACTGCAGCAACATTGCTCCTACAACACCTTTCTCATCTGAGGCACCCATTTGACTGGAGAATGTCAGCCTCGGGTTCAAGATTCCATGCAATTTAGGGTTAGAGTCAGCGGTTAGGTTCAGGGAAGAACAAAGCATACAGCTCCAGGCATAATATGCTGCAAAAGGAATGCCAAGGGGAGCATGGCACTGCACGATATTGCTCCTTCAACATATTTCTCAACTGAGACACCAATTTGGCTGGAGGATGTCAGCCTCAGCTCCAAGATGCCATAAAAATTAGGGTTAGGATTACAGTTAGGTTTAGGGTTCAGAGAGAGAAAGCCTACAGCTCCACAGACACTGGTGCTGCCAATGGAATGCCAAGGGCAACATAGGACTGCAACAACGTTACTCCTTCAACACCTTTCTCATCTGGGACACACATTCAGATGCAGGACATCAGCCTCAGCTCCAAGATGCCATAAAAATTAGGATTATAATTAGAGTAAAGTTTCAGAGATAACAAAGCATACAATTCCAGGCATATTGGTGCTGCCAAAGGCATGCCAAGGGGAGCAAGGCACTGCAGCAATATTGCTTCTTCAACACCTTCTTCATATGGGTCACCCATTTGGATGGAGGACGTAAGCCTCAGCTCCAAGATGCCAGGCAAAATATGGTTAAAGTTAGGGTTCTGAAAGGAACAAAACTGACAACTCCAGGCATTCTGGGCCTGAAAAAGATATGCCAAGGGGAGCATGGCACTACACCAACATTGCTCCTTCAACACCTTCCCCATAAGGGACACCCATTTTGCTGGAGGACATCAGCCTTAGCTCCAAGATGCCATTCAAATTAGGGTAGGGTTAGGGTTCAGAGACACAGAAAACATACACCTCCCAGCATAATAGGGCTAAAAAACTCATGCCAAGGGGAGCATGACACAGCACTAACATTGCTCCTTCAACACCTTTCTCATGTCAGACACTCATTTGGCTGGAGGACATCAGCCTCAGCTCCAAGATGCCATGCAATTTAGGGTTCAGAGACAGTAAGCGTACAACTCTAGGGATACTGGTGCTGCCAAAGGCATGCCAAAGGGCTCAAGGTACTGCACCAATGTTGCTCCTTCAACACATTTCTCATCTGAGACACCCGTTTGGGTGGAGGACATCAACCTAAGCTCCAAGATCCCACACAAATTAGGTTTAGGGTTCAGAGACACTGAAAGACTGTACTTCCACGGACACTGCTGCTGCTAAAGAAGTGCCAAGGGGAGCATGGCACTTCACCAGCATTGCTCCTTCAACACCTTTCTAATGTCAGACACCCATTAGGCTGGAGGATGTCACCATTAGCTCCAAGAAGTCATGCAAATTAGCATTAGGGTTAAGGTTCACAGACACAGAAATTGTACAGCTCTGGGGAATACTGGTGCTGCCAAAGACATGCCAAGGGGAGCACGGCACTGCACCGACATTGCTCCTTAAACACCTTCTTCATATGGAACAACCATTCAGCTGGAAGACATCAGCCTCACCTCCAAGATGCCATGCAAATTAGGGTTAGGGTTCAGAGACACAGAAAGCATACAGCACTAGAGATACTGGTGCTGCCAAAGACGTGCCAAAGGGAGCACGGCACTGCACCAACATTTCTCCTTCAACACATTTCTCATATGGGACACCCATTTGGCTGGAGGACATCAGCCTCAGCTCCAAGATGCCAAAAATTAAGGATTAGAAGTATGGGTCAGAGGATAACAAAGCCTACAACTTCAGGCATACTGGGATTGCTAAAGGCATGTCAAGGGAGCATGGCACTGCACCAACATTGTTCCTACAACACATTTCTCATCTGAGACACCCATTTGGCTGGAGGATGTCAGCTTCAGCTCCAAATGCCCCACAAATTAGGGTTAGAGTTAGGGTTTAGAGGTATTCAACCAAAAAATTCAAGGGATGATACAGTTAAAAAAGTCATGAGAAGGGGAGCACAAACAGCACCAACATTGTTCCTTTAACCCCTTTCTCATCTGAGACACCAAGCTGGGTGGAGGATGCTAGTCTCATTTCTAAGATTCCATACAAATTAGGATTAGGGTTAGGGTAAGGATTCAGAGAGGAACAAAGCATACAATTCTAGGCATAATGGAGCTGAAAAAGGCATACAAAAGGGAGCACGACACAGCACTAACAATACTCCTTCAACAACTTCCTCATACAGGACAATCATTCAGCTGGAGGATGTCACAATTAGATCCAAGATGCCATGCAAATAAGCATTAGGGTTAGGCTGCACAAACACAGAAAGTATACAGCTCTGGGGATACAGATTCTGCCAAAGAAATGTAAGGGGATCAAGGCTTTGCACGAACATTGCTCCTTCAACATTTTTCTCATCTGGGACACACACTTGGCTGGAACACCTTCAGCCTCACTTCCAAGATTCCATGCATATTTGGGTTAGGTTTAGGGTTAGGGTTCAGAGACACAGAAGCCATACAGCTCCAGGAACACTAGGGCTGAAAAAGGCATGGCAATGGGAGCACAGCACAGCACAGCACCGACTTTACTCCTTCAACACCTTCCTCATGTCATACAACGATTTGACTGTATGACGTTAGCCTGAGCGCCAAGATGCCATGCAAATTAGGGTTAGGGTTAGGGCTCAGAGACACAGAAAGCGTATAGCACTAGGGATGCTGGTGCTGCCAGTGACTTGCCAAGAAGAGCAAGGCACTGCACCAATATTGCTCCTTCAACACTTTTCTCATCTGAGACACCCATTTGGCTGGAGGACGTCCGCCTAAACTCCAAGATGCTATGCAAATTAAGGTTAGGATTAGGGTTAGCATTCAGAGACACAGAAAGCATACAGCTCCAAGTATACTGGGGATGAAGAAGGCATGCTGAGGGGAGCATGGCACAGCAACAACATTGCTCCTCCAACAGCTTTCTCATGTGAGAAACACATTCAGTTGGAAAATGTGAGACTTAGCTCCAAGAAATCATACAAATTAGGGTTAGGGTTAGGGTTAGGGTTAGGGTTAGGGTTAGGGTTAGGGTTAGGGTCCAGAGAAACAGAAAGCATACAACTCTAGGGATACTGGAAAGAGCAAAGGCATGCTGAGGGGAGCATGGCACTGCACCAACATTGCTTCTTCAACAGATTTTTCATCTGAGACAGCCATTTGCCTGGAAGATGTAAACCTCGGCTTCAAGATACTTGCAAATTCGAGTTAGGGTTCAGAGACACAGAAAGCGTACAGCTCTGGGGATACTGGTGCTTAATAAAGCATGACAAGCGCAGCACAGCACTGCACCAACAATACTCTTTCAACACTTTTCTAATCTGAGACACCCATTTGGCTGGAGGACATCAGCCTTAGCTCCAAGATGCCATGCAAATTAGGGTTAGGGTTTGGGTTCAGTGACACAGAAATCGTACAGCTCCAGGCATACTGGGGATGAAAAAGGCATGCCAAGGGGAGTACGGCACTGCAATAACATTGCTCCTTCAACACCCTTCTCATCTGAGACACTCATTTGGCTGGAGGACGTCAGCCTCAGCTCCAAGATGCCACGAAAATTAAGGTTAGGGTTAGGGTTCAGAGACATAGGAATTGTAAAGCTCCAGGTATAATGGTCTGTTCGGATACAGTTAGGATTCAGAGAGAAAGAAATCCTACAGGACACTGGTGCTGCCAAATGTCAGCCAAGGTCAGTATGGCACTGCACCAACATTGCTTCTTCAACACCTTCCTCATATGAGACACCCATTTGGGTGGAGGACGTCAGCCTCAGCTCCAAGATGTCATGCAAATTTGGGTTACGGTTTGTGTTAGTGTTCAGAGAGACAGAAAGCATACAGCTCCAGGCATACTAGGGACTAGAAATCACATGCCAAGGGCAACACAGCACTGCACCAACATTATTCCTTCAACACCTTTCTCATCTGGGACACTCATTCAGCTGGAGGACGTCAGCGTCAGCTCCAAGATGCCATAGAAATTACAGTTCAGGTTAGAATTAGGGTTTAGGGACACAGGAAGCATACAGCTCTGGGGATACTGGTGCTGCCAACCACACGCCAAGGCGAGCACCGCACTGCACCAGCATCATTCCTTCAATATCTTTCTCATCTGACACACCCATTCGGCTGGAGGACATCAGCCTCAGCTCCAAGATGCCATGCACGTTAGGGTTAGGGTTAGGGTTAGGGTTAAGGTTAGGGTTCATAGACACACAATGCATACAGCTATGGGGATACTGGTACTACCAAAGGCATGCTAAGGGGAGCACGGCACAGCAACAACATTGCTCCTACAACACATTTCTCATCTGAGACACCCATTCAGCTGGAAGACGTCAGACTCAGCTCCAAGATACCATGCAAATTAGGGTTCGGGTTAGTGTTAGGGTTAGTGTTCAGAGAGAGAGAATTTACAGCTCCTCGGACACTGGTGCTGCCAAAGACATTCCAAGGGCAGTACAGGACTGCACCAATGTGGCTTCTTCAACACCTTTCTCATCTGGGAGACTGTGGAAGAATTACTGAATATGATTTAGAAATTAAACTTATATTTAAAAGTGTAGCCGTGTTCACACATAAAGGAAAAATGGACTTTCATGGTAAGGTGTAGCTGCACCTGGTATGCCAGGTATTCACTTCACAGTGGTTTCCGTAGCAACATTGCTTGATGGAAGATGGAGCAGAGTGGAGATTCTGTGGCCAAGCTCTGTCCCAACACTAGCAGAGATGGGAGCTAGGTAGCACTTGAAACTGATAAGATGCATACTTGCTACCCTAAGCCAACAGTCTGTCATCCTTTGACAAAATGCTGTCCTTTGTGTGAACTTTGCTTCATTATAATGCATTTTAATACGAAAACACACCTCCATCTCCAATGCTACCCACCTCCAAAGTGAGACCACCCCTCTTTGAGCATGCTCTTTGCATTTCTTGTGCTATATACCTTTAAAAGTGAAGTGACAGAATTTTCCACCAATAACAATAAAGGTATGTATGACTAGAGTCACTCAAGCTCCATCTTGAAAGTAAAATATAGTATAAAAACGACCCAAGGAGTGGGGGGCATTAGGGAAGACATCATCGTGGATGAGTCGAGGAAGATTCCATCAGCAAATTACCCCTGACTCCTGGGACTGGTCGACGGGCTGGACCTTTCTTCCTCCCCCATAGGGACACCTTTGGGTAAGACTTGCAATGCATCCAGTGCTTCCCCGGGAAAATTAGGAATCTCTATATAAAGTTATTTTTGCTTTTATATTTTAAAGCCAGGCTGTGTTATTCATAACTTTGTCACACATTTGTATACCTTTATATTTGCACATGCTTTTGCAGACAGTGTATCACTGGCAATCCATAAGAACCTGTATCTGTTACTTTAAGAAACTGGACTGTTTAAGTAGCTAATCGTAAATCTCTCATTGAACGCGACCAGATCCTTCAGTGTTGCCATGTTAGTTCATGAGCATGATTAGAACGAATGTGCAGTGCCCTACTAGTGCATCCGGAATAGTGATTATTCAATATTTTGAATGTGACCGGACTGATAGTGGTAAATTGGGCATCACTCAGAATCTAAGCCTAGCTGCACCCAGCCTCTCTAATATCTGAGGACCAGCTGGAAAGCAAAGGGGTTTCTTTTCTGCCAAATTCTCTTAACTGTAAACACAACAGGCACCCACTCGACTGGAGAACATCAGTCACAGCTCCAAGACGCCATACAAATGGCACTGGGGTAATGGTTCAGAGAGGAACAAAGCATACAACTCCAGGCATAATGGGGCTGAAAAAGACATGCCAAGGGAAGCACGGCACTGCACCAACAATTGCTCCTTCAACACCTTCCTCATATGGGACACCCATTTGGGTGGAGGACATCAGCCTCACCTCCAAGATGCCACAGAAAATAGGGTTAAGGTTAGGGTTCTGAAAGACAGAAAGCCTACAGCTCCATGGACACTGGTGCTGCCAATCACTTGCCAAGGGGAGCATGGCACTGCACCAACATTACTCCTTCAACACCTTTCTCATTTGGGACATTCATTCAGCTGGAGGATGTCAGCCTCAGCTCCAAGATGCCATGCAAATTAGGGTTAGGGTAGGGTTCAGAGACACAGAAAGCATACAGATCTGGCGATACCGGTGCAGCTAACCACATGCCAAGGGGAGAATGGCACTACTCCAGCATTGCTGCTTTAACACCTTTCTCATCTGGGCACATGCATTCGGCTGGAGTACATCAGCCTCAGCTCCAAGATGCTATGCAAATTCAGGTTAGGTTTAGAGTTAGGGTTCAGAGAGAGAGAAAACCTACAGCTCTACTGACACTGGTGCTGCCAAAGGCATGCCAAGGGGATCACAGCACTGCACCAACATTGCTCCTTCAACACCTTTCTCATCTGGGACACCCATTCATCTGGAGGACGTCAGCCTAGGCTCCAAGATGCCATGCAAATTCGGGTTAGGGTTAGGGTTCAGAGAGGAACAAGCCTACATCTCCAGGCATACTAGAGCTGAAAAAGGCATGCCAAGGGGAGCACGGCACTTCAGAAGAAGTGCTCCTTCAACATCTTTCTCATCATTTCAATGGAAGATGTCAGCCTCAGATCCAAGATGCCATGCAAATTAGGGTTAGGGTACAGAGAGGAACAAAGCCTACAGCTCCAGGCATAATGATGCTGCCAAAGGCATGCCAAGTGCAGCACAGCACTGCACCGACATCGTTCCTTCACCACCTTCGTCATATGGGACACCCATTTGGCTGGAAGACGTCAGCCTCAGCTCCAAGATACCATGCAAATTTGGGTTAGGGATAAGGTTCAGAGACACAGAAAGCATATGGCTCCAGGCATACTAGGGCTGAAAAACAAATGCCAAGGGGAGCATAGCACTGCACCAACATTGCTCCTTCAACACCTTTCTCACCTCGGACACCCATTTGGCTGGAAGTCGTCAGCCATGGCTCCAAGATGCTATGCAAATTACGGTTAGGGTTTAGAGACACAGATTGCATACAGCTCCAGGCATACTAGGGGTGAAAAACACATGTCAAGGGGAGCACGGCACAATAACAACATTGCTCCTTCAACACCTTTCTCACCTGGGACACCCATACGGCTGGAGAACGTCAGCCTCAGCTCCAAGATGCTATACAGATTAGGGTTAGGGTCAGGGTTATGATTAGGGTTCAGAGAGACAGAAAGCTTACAGCTCCAGGCATATTGGGGCTGCCAAAGGCATGCCAAGGGGAGCATGGCACTGCACCAACATTGCTCCTTCATTACCATGCTCATCTGGGAAGCCCATTTGTCTGGAGGATGCCAGCATAGGTTCTAAGATACCATGCAAATTCAGTCTAGGGTTACAGTTCAGAGTAGCATAAAGTCTACATCTCCAAGTATACTAGAGCTGAAAAAGGCATGCCAAAGGGGAGCATGACACTGCACCAACATTGCTCCTTCAACACCTTTCTCATCTCGGACACACATTTGACTGGACGATGTCAACCTCAGCTTCAAAATGCCACAGAAATTTACCTTAAGAGTCCAGGAAAGGGTTAAGGTTGAGAGAGCTGCAAATACTACAGCTCAAGGAATACTAGGGCTATAAAAGTTATGTTTAGGGCATCATATCACTTAACCAAAATTACTCATTCAACACCTTTCTCATCTGGGTCACCTATTCGGCTGGAGGATGCCAGCCTCAGCTCCAAGTTGCCATGCAAATTAGGGTTAGGGTTAGGGTTAGGGTAAGGGTTTAGAAAGTCAGAAAGCCTACAGTTCCAGCCATACTAGGGCTGAAAAAAGCATGCCAAGAGGTGCACAGCGCTGCACAAACGTTGCTCCTCTCAGCACCAGTGTCCCTGGAGCTCTAGGCATTCTCTCTCTCAGAACCTTAACCCTAACCGTAACTTTACCCCTAATTTCTATGGCATCTTGTAGCTGAGGCTGATGTCCTCCAGCCAAATGTGTGTCCCAGATGAGAAATGTGTTGAAGGAACAATGTTGGTGCAGTGCCATGCTCCCCTTGGCATGTTTTTTTCAGCCCTAATAGCCATGGAGCTGTAGGCTTTGTGGCTTTCTGAACAGTAACCCTAACCCTAACCCTAATTTGCATGGCACTTTGGAGCTTAGGCTGATATCGTCCAGCCAAATGGGTGTCCCAGATGAGAAAGGTGTTTAAGGAGCAATGTTGGTGCAATACTTTGTTCCCCTTGTCATGCTTCTGTCAGCACAAGTATCCCTGGAGCTGTAGTCTTTTTGCGTCTCTGAACCCTAACCTTAACCCTAATCCTAACCCTAATTTGCATGGCATCCTGTAACCAAGGCTGAGCCCAGCTCCTTTCTATCAATGATTTATAACAATAATATTCCTGATGAAAATTCATTTTGTTTATGTACAGTAATAATTGATATGGCCACATAATTACTATGTTCTGGCTGGTAGTTATTAATTATTATGTTTTCTTTTATAATGTATTTACCAGAAAAATTCATGTCTGAGGCAGCATCTGTTTTCCAGTGATGTCCTGCTTTGACTTAATTTTGCAGCTGAGCAAGATGGTAAACTATGAGATTGAGTAACTTGCCCAAGGTCACTGACACTGCAATCAGCCTTAATTAGAACCAGGTGGAAATTATTTTCAATCTTGTGCTTTAGTCATGAAGCTCATGTGATTTTAGTTTCCAACAGCTGTTGCTGCAGTTACCAAGGAAGGACACACTACTGGATCATATTGACCCCTTTCGATGCATGGCAGTATGGCAGGTAAAAGTTCTCAGAAGCCTTCCTTAGACTTCCCTAAAACTTCAGTGTAAAAGAAGAGCAGTTTGAATGTAAAGGGGAAAGAAACTCCACATTTTCACTAGCTTTTTTCCCCTCTTTTTTCTATTTATAAAGAGGCTCGAGTTAATGGTAATGCTTGTAACAGAATTGCCATGGTAGACTAAATTCAATCAGGTGTCTGCAGCTTTTTGGTACAATCCATTTTGAGTATATGATGCATGTCCTGCCATTAAGGCAAACATAGTTCCTCTACTACTGGATGAGAAAACGTATGGCACAAAAGTAATATTCATAAAACTAAAACACAGCTGTCCCATATACTAGCTATGATGAAAAGGAAAAAAAAGTGCAAATAGATAGACCAGAAAAACAGAAATTAAAATAGAATTGGTTCAGGATAGCATAGCTCTCTGTGGTTGAAAAGAGTATAAATTATGCCACGTGGTAGGTATCATGGTGGTTGGAATGACAGTGAGTGGAACCACAGCTTAGGGAACAGAGAGATGTTCCTGTGAACAACCTGATCTGAAATTTGACTGATCATTTAACTACACAGAAGGGTAAAGTCAGTTATCTTTCAGTTGTTTAAGTACCTGCTTCAAAGCATCAAAAACTTCCTATATAGGAGGCCTGAAATAATTTTAAATACAGCTAGCCCTTGGAAAATGCTAATGCCCCAAAAGGAACACTTGAAGTATGTGTAAAAGTCAAAATATTTCTTTTCTGTGTAGTATAGCAAAGAAAAGAAGGTAATTTAAAAGCTAGTATCCATCACATATTCTATAAGAATTTTGAAAATCCTTCCATTGTTTTGATTCTATTACCCTTACATAAATTGCTCAATGCCTTTGTCTGTATTTGATCTTTCTGAAAGCAACTGTGTATGAAAGAGCACCTAGGCTTTGTATAAACTAGTACAGTTAAATGAGAAATATTACAATTGCCTCTGCAATATACAACAGGCACCATGTTTACAAAATCTGTTGGAAGATTCAAGCCAGCTAAAAACTCAAAATAGTGTTAGAGAGTTGGGGGAGTGAGTTGTGAGGGAATATACTGTAAGAGTATAGCGTGTTTAAGTAATGGCTGAAAGAAAACATGACATACTGTCTTCAACAAAGTATAAACTCCAGGGAATAAGGAAAATTATTTGGCATAGGACATGGAGAAAGAGGTAGGCATGGTAAAATTAATCAAATAATGAGGAAATGTAAGATTGCTGTGAGAAAAACTGTCACAGCAGTAGGATTTTTGTCGTAGTCTCAAGGGCATTGATTGGGAGTTTCAAATAAAATAGCTTAAGAACACAAAAAAAAACCCCATACTTTCAGCAATCATACATATATTTTCAGAAATTAGTAATCTAAAATATTTTTCAGTTGTAATATATCATACAGGTGTATATAGGTGCACCAGCACAAGTCAGGAGCATAGAAAAAGCATCTTAATAAATCCTTTCTGATTACCATATTCCATCATTTACATCTACCATTTTAACAAAAGCATGAGAGTCAGATTCTTTCTTGCAGTTGGAGGGTGAGGAAAAGTTCCAGTGAAAAAGTAGATACAGTTTTTGTAGACAGAGATTTTATATCTTTCCTCCTCTGAAATCTGGTTTGTCAGTCACCAGGGTTCCACTTTTGGCATGGAGTAGGATGCCTTTAAAGTGCCTTTCTAAGATAAGATAATAATTTAACTTCCCAGGATTGCATGATTGCATGATGTCTTTAAGTTCCATAATCTTTTGAAGTCCATGGAATTTATCCAGATGTTAAACCGTGGACTCCAGGCAAGACTTCTTCCAAATCATATGCTTAAAGTTATCCTCCTAAATTTGTATTTAAGGGTCAAGAGTAAGTGGGTTTTTTTTCTTACCAAACTTAAGAAAAAACAATCAGATCTTTTGATCCAAAGGCCAATGCTGTACTTCTGATAATCTCATTGTTATTTATTTATTAATTTAAGGAGCCTGGTGTCAGGCATATGCAACCCCATCCACAGCTCAACAGCTGTGGTGCAATGTTGCTGTAGTCGCTGGAGGTGAACCAGTTTGTTCCACCTGGGGAGTCTGTCCCCTACTACTGAAACTATTTCTGGGCAGTTCTTCACTAGTATAAAGCTTAGGTTTTGGGTTTTTTTTCTTTTTTGTTTCATTTTTTCTCATAGCAAAACTGGCACTATATGAATGCTAAATAAAGCAAGCCTCAGATCCAAAGCAATTTATTTCTCTTTTATATAACCCGATTGCTTACAGTGTTCAGTATTCACAGGTCGAATCTCCCAATCTGTTGGGAATGTGTACAGAAGGGATGGTGCAGCCCTCTGCATTGTTTTTAAACTGCTACTGCCAAGCAGATTGTCATTTAAATCCAGGCAGTCAGGGGATGCTTCTGACTGCTGCCATTAATACCATAGCTTTGAGCACTATTTCACTGTTGCAAATGTTTCTTAAATTATTTTTTCTCCCTTCTGATGTGTTTCTTTAAAAACAACACCAGTGGGCTTTACTGGAGGTTTTGAAAGCAACTGGCCTCCATGGTGTTTGCTGGTGGCAGGAAGCAACAGACTTTTGTGGGCTCCTACAGAGAAGTTAAATAGCTTCAAACATTTTCTATCAGCTTAAAGCACTGTGCTCAATGGTGCAAGCACATTTAGCTTCCTTCGCCTTAAAATCACCCTGGGACATCCATTCTGAAAACAGATTTGAATGAACTTGAAAATGCAAGATAGGCTTGACTGCCAATCTGTCAACAGCCCCTAAAAATAATAAAAAATATAAAATCAAGCGACAGCTCAGAAAAGCCAACTGTTTGGCACACTCCATGCCCCTCTCTGTTTTCTGTCTTGTCAACTATCAATATTTATGTTCAGTGGGAGAAACCAGGCCAAATTAGGGGACGTAAGAGGGTACTTCTGAAATCAAAACTCTAACACAACTCACAGTTGGCCCTGACTTTTGTTTCATTAAAAATTAAATTGGAACCAAACTGTGCAGTAACAAAGCTCATCAGTGCTTCCTGTTCACAATGTTAAAGAATCAGATGTTCAAACATAGCAAATTAGTGAAAAGCATGTTTGCACTCTGCTCCCTTATTACTGAAAATGATTATTTGATAAACAAAGAGGTAAAGCCAGCAAGAAACGCCAGCATTTGTTGACAGATATAGTGTGCCTTGGTGACTGCACCTTTTACCACTGGGTAGACTGGGAATGGTGCTTCAGTGAGTACTCTTGAAAAACTGATAATAAAAGAGAGCAGCCAGCTGGCTGTGAGCTCTAAATTAATCTCAGAGCAGAAATGGTGCGGGACTCTGACTTCATGCAATACTGGCAGTGATTCTCTAAATCAATGAGTTTACATATGTGCATAAAAGGGAAGCTTGTTTGCCAGAAGCAGGAGCTCAGAGGGCAATACACCTTTGTAGACAGGATTTTTGCTGTGTTCAGGGTATGTTGCTTCCCAAGCTGAGAGAACACTTTACTCACAGGTAGACAGCAGATGTTCCTGCTGTCATTTCAGTGGAAGCTATATAATACCACTGGACTACTAAATCCATAACCTTCCCATTTCAAAGCTTACCCAGTTCAGCTACTCTTTGTGGCTGTCCAGTGAAAATTAAACTGAGAAAAATGGTTTTCTTCTCTCTGGAATAAACCATAGAATGGTTTGGGTTGGAAGGGACCTTAAACATCATCTAGTTCCAACACCCCTGACATAGGCAGGAATACCTTTCACTAGGCCAGGTTGCTCAAACCCCCACCCAACCTGGCCTTGAACACTTCCAGGGAGGGTGCACCCACAACCTCTCTGGGCAACCTCTTCCAGTGTCTCACCACCCTCATAGTAAAGAATTTCTTTGTAAGATCTAATCCAAATCTACCCTCTTTCTGTTTAAAACCATTCCCTCTTGTCCTGTCACTACATGCCCTTGTAAAAATTCCCTCTCCAGATTTCCTGTAGGCCCACTTTAGGTACTGGAAGGCTGCTGTAAGGTCTCCCTTCTCTATTCCAGGCTGAACAACCTAGCTGTCTCAGCCTGTCTTCATAGGAGAGGTGCTCTAGCCCCCTTATGATCCTCCTGTGGACTTGTCCACATCCTTCTTACGTTGGGGGCCCTAGGTCTGAGTGCAGTACTCCAAATGGGGTTTCATGAGAGTGGAGCAGAAGGGGAAAATCAGCTCCCTCAACCTGCCAGTGACAGCAGGCATTGCTGCAAGTCAGAGGAGCTTCTACCTGGTTTAATTTCAAACAGTTTGCAGCTGGAAGACAGAATAATAAGTCTCATGAAGGTAACAAATAGTAACAGTTCAATAACAATGGAGCAACTTTACCTATCTGTAATATGGCTTCTTAGCTGAGATCAGGAAATACATGCAACGTTGCAACTCAGTCAAAACTTAAACATACATGGTTAGATAAAATAATGGAAGAATAACAGTAAAAGTTATAGTTGTCTGTGGAATTACTAAATGGGAATTCATTAGATTAGGGATTTATAATAAGAAAATATTAATTTAGTAATCAGATGTGTTAAAATTAATTACTGACTCTGTCAGTTTTATTGCCAGTGGGATTGCCATGAAATTGTTGTACACTAAAAAATACTATCCTGAAAGGTACTTGAAAAGTTTTCTGTATTTAATTGGGAAGTTCTTAACTCTGCTTAATGGGGTATGCTGAATTACCCAGAGATCATCCCAGAGAGAGTGGGAACAATTGCAACTTGTGAGGTTTCTATTTCTCTTTAATAGGATTTAAATGAGCTCAGTAATGCCACCTGTAGGTTGCATGGTGACTACCTGTGCATCAGAGCATGCAGAGACCACCCGCTGGGAAGCCTGGTAAGAGCCATCGGTATCTCCTTCTGATTGCTTAGCAAAAGTGTCTTGATACTGACATGTTCCCAGTCTCCAGCTCTCATCCCTTTGCCCTTACAGCTTGACCCAAGCAGGCACCAGGTTATTCCTCAGGAATCCATAATCACTCCACAAGTTTTAGGAATATCAATACTACTAACCCATGATTTTTATTATATTCTTAATTCATAATATTTCTATTAAAACATTTCATTAGTCACCCACACACACACCCGCACACCCCCCACAGCCAGCTTTTAACAATTTTATAGCTTTTATATTTTCCTGGTTTAGGAATCAGTGCTTTTATGGTCATTTAATTATTAATGACTTCAATAACACTTGCATTGGCAAGAGTACTCTGTTGTTCAATGCACTGGCTGAAATATTTATCTTTTCTTTAGATATTCCAGAAGTAGGCTGGTCATACAGGATACCTCTCTTAAAAGAAACCAGAGATGCTGGACCTCCTTTTATCCTAAGCAAATAAGAGGTGACTGTACTGAAAATGTATCATGTCTACTTTCCCACTGTGAAACAGCTACAGCTTTAGCCTCTTGACATGCTTCCCAGCTTACCATGGTTGTATGTATGAAACGTATTCTAAAAGGTAGTTCAGAAATATGCATACATATCATTGCACAGCATAAGGCCTAGACTTAGCCTTTGAAACCACAAAAATCGTTTGCACTAGCTTAACAAAACCTACCATCTGTCTTCCCAACATATTGTAAAACTAAAGCCTTGTGCAATCATGTTTTTTCCCAAAATACTAATTAGATGTTTTATGCTTAGCTTGTCTGTGTATATCCATAATGTTATTGCTGGTAGGGCTAAATGTAAAGTGAAAAAAATGTCATTACTGTGTATGGAGTTGAAAATTAAATATGGTTACATTACACCTTTATATTTTCCTGCTTCACAATATAAGGTATTGTGAATTAGGTATGCGCATTCAGGTGCAGGCGCCCATGCGCTGTCAGCACCAG
>NW_009935884.1:0-14227 GCF_000696875.1 Nestor notabilis
CCGGCTGGGCTTAAACCACGACAATCTCTCAAATAAAGTCTTTTGCCACAGATGTTTTCTTTTAAAAGGTTTAGCTTTTAAAAAAAAAATAGACATTTTCAAGACATTGTTCAGTATTTTATTTTGCACAGCTGAAAAATATTCCCTATTAAGATGAGTTCAGAAATCATTTCCATAAAAAATAAAACTCATGTAATTTCACTATCTGGAATTCTTTGTTCTTTTTGGGTTTTTGCGTATGTTTGCAAACAAGCTTTTCATTGTTCTGTAAATGGGCAATATAGCTGAAGAAAAGGAGCTGTCCACTAAGGAACTGGCTGCCTTTCGTGTGTGTGAAGAATACTCACAACATCTTCACATAAACAATATGACTTGTTCCACATTTTTCACTGGCTTTGCAGTAGATATTAAACTATGCCTGAAAATGCTTAACAAATACAGGTAATCTCAGAGCAAATTTATATAGCACACAAACTGCTGTGCTTAATTCATCACACATTCTTACAGTTCAAGTTAGAATTATAAAGAGTGGGAAAGAAGCCATGGTTGTGTGTATACTATGCAAAATGAGGAAACAGGAGCAATATCTGAATCTCCATGAGAGAAAGGGGGAGGGAAGAAGTCAGCTTTCCAGTTACAATTTTTATTTATTTATTTTTCATGTGCTTCTTCAGGAGGAAGATTTCATAATACAGATTTCAGATGGTAGTATTGGATTTTAGGGACTACTTTGGTCCAAGACCAAATAATACTCATAATCTGAAAGTGGTCTAAGTTTCCTGTACCTCAGGAAACTCCCTTTTCAAGTGTCCCATACCGCAATTTCAGGCAGCAAGAACAGCTTCTGAACTCATGGGATTGGGGCTGCAAGTATGGCATGGCTTTTTCCAGGGGTACAAAGTTGGGATGGGCAGGATAGATCTGCCTTTTTAGTTCTTTTTCTCATGCAGTCAAATTAACTCAGCGTCAAGAAATAATAATAGGTGATGAAGAACCTCTTCAGGGATGTTCCTCGGAGTTGCTCATGATAACATCAACACTGCATGTATATGATTATATTCTAAATACGGAGCATGTCTGTTCCTGATACTGATAGTGCTGAGCTACAGAAATACATGGAACTCATTTTATAGCACTATGTTACCTTATTACATGTAAAGGAAAAGCAGCACTATAAATTACATGTAATGGGAAAATGTTCTTTATGTTCACCTTTAAATGAAAGATCTGATATACAGCAGTATAGAGCCAGCAACAGCAGTAATAGATCTTTGCCCCTTTTTTAATATGTGGCTTTTTGTCAGTTATAACCTAAAGCCTTTTTCGTTAAGTAAATATACAGAAATTATTTACTAATTGTCCTGGTTTCAGCTGGAACAGAGTGGTGCTTAGTACTGTCTGGGTTTAAACCACAACACTAATATACCAGTCTGGGGATTTTTTATACTTTATCAGCTATTGGGTGATGTCAGCCTAGAAAATTATATCAAGAGAATAACTATGCCTGTTCCTAAGCTTGTCTGACTTCAGAACAAATGTTATTTATTTACACATACTTCCAGTATTTGAAGAGCTTAATCATCCCCCTTTTTTTCCAGGAAAACAGTGTGATGACACACTTCTGTCTCCCTTCTGACATCTGAATATCAAGTACTTTGTGGATTATCAAGTGTATTAAATTGCATGCTGAAGTTTACATCAAAAAGAGTAGCAGATCTGGTGATCCAGAGAGAAAATTATCCAACATTTTTATGCTGCAGATATATTTATGTTCATATGGCTGATGTTTATCTCAGTTTATACTCATCTTACAGATCTATAATTCCACTGATTTTAGCTAAGTATTCTCTGAGTTACTAGCTCCTCTGAGCAGACTACCTTTGAAAACCTTGAACCTGTCTTTAAGCACTTCCTCTTGAAAATAGAAGTGCACTTCCTCTGGAAAATAGAAGTGCAGGTAAATAGTGTAGATAAAATGCCGGACTGCTTAAATTGATAGAATTTTGCCACTGGGTTTTCTTTCTTCCAGAATTTAAGCTCACAGCTCTATATTTGACTTCCAGAAACTAAGGAATATAGATTTAAGTTCTTAACTTCTTCATCCCTCTTTTTATCTTTTAAATAAGACAAGGAAAGGAGAAGAAAGAAGGCTTGGCTCACCTAATTCTTCATTATCCCATACCTGAGAATTTGATATCCAAGATCTTCATTTACAATTAGAGCCTGAGCCCAGGAAACCTGAGAGGCAGATTTTAGCCTGAGAATCTTGTTAAGTATTTTCCTAAGGTGAAAGGAAAGAAACCTTCAGATGAGACTATGGAGAGTGTTTGGAAGTGTAAATTGCCAAACCGTTAGCTGAGCTGGCAAAAATAGGAATAGGAGTACCCTCCCTTTCTAAAGGTGAGATTATTCTGAGGAGACTCTTAGCCAAATACTGACTAAGCAAAAGGGAAAAGGGCTCCTTAAAAATATATTTCAGCCATGCAGCTGTCTTATCAGGACAACCTCCTTTCCCAGAGCAGCAGTTGCCTGGACTAATGATCTTCAAAGGACCATAAGAAAAGAGAAAATCAGATCAAGTGTTGAGAAAAAGGTCCTTAGCAGCTGCTTTTGTTGCCAGAACCTCCCTTGATTGCATCACATATTTAGCTCAAACCAGTCACACTGAACACAGTGTCTCACTGATAATTACAGCTTCTTATCTAGAAAGATGGACAAGTGACTTTCATCTGCCAGATTCATGATGCAGAGCTAATTGGCAGGATGTTAGAGAGGTCATAGCATGGTCCAGTGAGAGATGAAACACACCTGAAGTCTTAGAAATTAGCTCAGAATAATTTCAGACTTCCCAGGGAACTGATTATCATTTAAAGTTAATAATCATAGTGAAAACAACTGGGAAGAGTGTTTCTGGCAGAGGCAAAGCTAGGGTTCAAAGGAAAGGATTTTAAGGTGTAGAAAAATTAAGTGCAAACCTAATGCATCATTCAGGTAAAAATCAATCTTTGTATATGGCTCCTTAATTCCTTTTCTTCTCTTGTAAAACTTTCAAGAACAGGAAAAACCAATATATTCACATTTATACACAAAGTAGTCTATCTAACCTAATATGCTCAGTCCAGGGATGCCACGGAACAATCTATGAATAAATGAGTATATAATGATTTTCAGAAATTTTTTTCCCAGCCATTAGTCATTCCTACCTAAGGCACTTTCCCAGCGTTTTTTGTCAGGTGTCTTACCTATGCTTAGTTACCAGAAGCATTAATGTACCCATGGTCTCACTGCAAGCTTCAGGGGAAGTACAGTGTGGTATCAGGTGATTTCATGGAGGAAAGTGCCTCTGCAGCAGCAGCAAACACCAAATTTTCCCTCTTCTCATACACTTATCCACCTCCAATGAGAGCACGATAAGTAAGCTCATTTTTTAGGCTGGGTTTCTCATGTCTATCTATTGAAGCTCTTCCTTTTTCCCCTGGATCTGTCCATCCCTTGGAGGAGTGGGTCTGGCTTCTCGTTCTTCAAGAAGCAAAATTCAGTTTTGTCTTCATTTCTGAGATTCCTTAAGCTGGTTGTGGACACAGGATGTGCCTATGCATATATATGTAAACATTCTTGGAATGCTTAAACATAGTTGCATAACAATAGCAGTGTAGTCACGCTGCAAACTGGCTCCAAAAATGTGATGACTGTACTTAACATCATACCAGGTTTGTCTTTGTTCGACATCAGCTTGATCTCTAATAGCACCTGTCAGGTAGTAGTGGCAGGTGTGTTAGGGTTGGTTGTTATATGACCTCACCTTCCAGTGCTCTCTTTCTTTGCTTTTTAGAGAATACTGATACCTCTTACCTTCAAAGAAATGTGTTGCTTGTGTTTGTAAGATTTTAGTAAGTGCAATCCTAATACTGTAGGTTGTGTAGGTTAATAGAATAATGTCATATAGCATTGGTTAAGTAGTTTGTTAGCAATATGTGGAAAAGGCTAACAAAATAGGTTTGTGTTAAAGTTTTTGAATTTGTAACTGTAATATCCTTAGGAAATAAAGCACAATTTGTATAAATTAAGTTCAACTCCAATTTCTAAAGCAGGGATTCTATGCACAAAGGTTTTAAGCTCAAGATAGCAATCTTGTTATTCTTTTATATAAAAATTTGACTTGTATAATACTTTGTGAAATCATTAAAAAGGCTATTACATTTGACAGAACTCCCCTTTCAGCGTGCATGTTTATATTTAGTTCTAACTTAATTCTACCTCAATTTTTTGTTCTCTCATTTATTGTCTTATACATGTTTCCCAGGATAGCCCACTGGTCTTACAGTCTGACAGAAATGTAACAGTGAATGCAAGAAATCACATGGGACAGTTAACTGGACAACTGACAGTAGGTGAGTGTTCTTTATTGACTGTTATGTACATCAGTTTAGCTTTATGAATAGGTTTCGTTAATTAAAATTGAAGATAAATTATTGCTGAATAGTCAGAAAAAATCTTCATCACCATACTCAAACACAAAACAATGTGTACAATGTGTACAGTGGATTAGAAGAGCATGATTCAGTATTAGCTGAACACAGGGAAAGTAGAAATTCCTCCAAATATTAAAACAACTTAAAGAAAAATGATTATTTTTGAGATAGCTGTAAAAACAAACAAACAAAAAAATCAGCAAAACATGTTTCAACAGTTTTGGTGGGAAAAGAATTATCATAGTCTCACAAGTTCTGTCAGTCTTCCATTGCTTCAGTGGTAATTGGTTTGTCCCCATTAGTCTTGCAATGTATCAGTATATATTGAAAACAGTTGGAGTAACAGAATGTAAAAAAACTAAAACAAAACAAAAATCCAAATGCTTTCCTAGTCATTACAAAACTCTAATGGAAAATGAGCATACTGCCAGTCATTGATTAAAATGGTGGCTGATACTTTGCAAAACATAAAATATAGCAGATCAGAGTTCCAAATGAAATAGAAATAAAAAATCCTGTACTTATCTATTCTGCTTTCCATGAGTTTTTTCCTGTTTTATTAAGTTTACCATGTTATGCTGCTTTTTTAGCACAAATCATACTTACTATGTTAGTAAATATGAAGTAATGTTTTTAATATTTTCAGTACTAGGACAGTACTGAAGATATTCATTGCTTTTTAAGAATATTGGGCCCTTAGACTCCACATCTTTTATTTTTTTTCACTTCTGGATTAAGCTGTGTTTTACCCACCCATGTGCTGAGGTTATGCTCACAAATAGTGTTAATTTAACTCTAGTTGTAATCTACACTGGGCTTTTTTACTGGCTGGAGATAGTGGCTTCAAGTTGTAAAAAATCTTTGGCAAGTGCATACAGTGACACACCATCTGCACTGATTTCCCTGAATGACCACATCAGATGAGTGTGCAAAGGTAACCAGACTTGCTAGCAGATACAGATAGATGAGAAAAATTAAGCTAACACCTGTTCTAGCCATATTGTACTTGCCCAGTGTGTTTATGGAACGCAGTTCTGTCTCGTCTAATAGCTCTATTATTAAAACCTTCCACTTCAGTTGGTAATTGCTAAAAGGCGAGTTGTCTATGGCAAAGACTCTCATTGACTAAACCAGATACAATATTTTGATTGCTAACACATTTCCTGCTAAGTGAATCCAGCACTGAAAATGTATGTGAGTGTATTGAGACTGACCTGCTTAAAGGCATCACACTAGAGGTTATTATTCTAAAAACATAAAGGCTTGAAGAAAACATGTGTTCTTATGTTACCATCATTAGGGTGAACACCTGTAAGGTTCTTGATGTGCAGCTGGTACAGTGTCTGGAGAGTGGAAGTTTGCTAAATTGTAATATGGTATTTACATTATTTCTTATTCTTTATCTTCCTCTTATTTTTCAGGCTGTATTGCCTTTATTCTTTCTTATATTAACAGAAAAATCTGCTTCTTTACTTTTTGTAAATTCCTCATATAGCACTGAATGCATATTAAAATATTCCTTCTTACTGATTATTTTATAATCAGAGTGCAGGCACTTATAACTACCAGTGCAATCAGTAAAAGCCTGAACATTCTACTATTGGACATCAAGGATATTAACAGGCTCCTAATATTCAGAATGTATTTTCCTGTCCTCCGCTATAAAAATTTTTGTTGTGTAAGGTAGAGCACAGGAAGACATATTTTTTATTTTTGCCTAAGAAAAAGCATGGAAACCTCTGCTGAGAGAAGGGGACAGGGCTTTCCTATACCACGTTTGCTGACATCAGAAAATATTTTTTCCTGTTAGTTGTAAATACAGTCTGGAAAGTCCCTGACTTAATAAAAAAATGCTCTTTGTCCCTCCACTAGTGCTGCATACTGAAGCAGTTGTGTGTGTCTGCCCAGTGAAAAGGATGAAAATAAACAGTGGAGGAAGCAGTGAGAAGAAATTTTAAATCTACAAAAAAAAAAAGTAAATTATTATGCCTAGTTAACAACTTTGAAATGTTGTTTTCTGTTAACTTCTTTAAAAAGTTGAATAGTTAAAAAACCCAAAACAAACCCAAAAAACCAAAACCCAACACTACAAATATATACGCATGGCAGGGGCATTCTGGAAAGAAAGAAGGATGCTTGTACATTTTGGTGGATGGTAATACACTTCCTATACATGTCATTGCCATTTTATCTGATGTAAGTGGTGTTACAAGGCAACAAATAGGCTGGTCTCTTTGTTCAAATTGCTGGTGATGTCAAATTTTAGGACAACTAAAATCTCTTTCTGTCTTTCTTAAGACGATCTGATTAAAACTTTCACTATAGGATAGATTAATGTAAAGAATTGGGGTGGGGCTGGAAGAGGGTTATATGATTACCCAGGGAGATGGAAAAACTCCAGTGAAACTCTTGATTACTTACAGGTATTCAATTCTGTAAGTTACTGTGGAAGGCAAAACATTTCTGTAAATTGCATCTTGAAGACATCTTGAAACACATCATAATCTAGTAGGAGTGAAGAAAAATGTATAAAATATTAAAAAAATAGCTAAGAGCACTGAATGATTGAGTGGTTACATGTTTGTCAAATTATGGCTCCAGGTCTTACAAAACCAAGTTTGCATTCATTACTACAGTACAGTGTATTTATACTGACACTGAAAATGGTACAGAGAGAAAGTCACAGGCATAGCAGTACTTTCTGTTGGGATCTACACTGAGTGGGCTAAAATATTGGTTTGTGCTCTGGTCTATTCATGGCATATGGTCAGGAATCTGCCAAATTTGTATCTGGATCTCCAAAAGGACTCCACAGCCTTCAGTTTTTAGACATGCCATTTAAGACCAACAGAGCAGATGTAGCACAGACATGAAGTATATCTACAGAATAAAAATGTAAAGATGACCATCCATTGGGTTTTTTTTTGAGCTAAGCTGGATAAGGACAAGTAATGACATCTCTCCCCTTGCAACCCTGACTTAGCAATACTCCTTGCATTATGCATTCTGCTGAATTACTTTGACACAACCTTTTGTCTGTGTTTAGTCAATGTTAGCATAGTTTAACACCATATGGAAAAAGATCTACTTCTTTTCTGCCAATCTTAGGAACGCACAATAGTTGCTCACCTCAAGCCAGAAGTCTCCATGCAGATCATATATATCTCTGCCTGGTTTTGAGTACAGGATATTAGGCCGACAAATGCTAAAGGAATCAAAGTTAAATATGACTGAAAGGAGACATTTGAAACCCACATGTGTATTTACCATAACTCCATGTTCAGATTTGATTATTACTTGCCAACTTTCTGCTGTTTTCATGATTTTTTTTTTCTTTTTTCTTTTTAACCTTGCTGCAGTAACTGCTTCTGACAGGTATTTCTGCTATTGCTTGACCCTTTCCCATTCATAAAGATCCCTGGAGATGCCTGAAATGTGCAGAAAGGTGCACTTCATTTTTGCTAAGCTTTGGGCTGTTTGAAACAGAATCGTAACATTCGTAGAGATCCAGAGCTGTACAAGTCACAACTTTAGAGAGCTCCTGAACCTATAGCTCTACTCACTGAGATTTTGAGAACCATGCAAATTGAGAAAAATTACTTGAATACCAATGAAAGTTATATCACACTTTTGTAATTACTTTTTGAAAATAGCAGGCAGATGTATAATTTTCAATTACAGCCCTTTTAAAGACTAATAACAGTACTAAAAGATATAGCTACTCAAATAACTTGTTAAACTTGATGACACTTTCCATTCATTCACCAGAAAATTTGCGTTGTGTATTTGAAAGTTTTTCTTACAAATGTGCTAGTTTACTTGCTGTGTTCTACCAAGAGTTCATGGGGTATTGTGCAGAAACTATGGGGCATTAGAAACCACAGTTATGTAACCTTGTAGGAGTGGAAATCATCCCCATCGCATTTTTACCTATACCACATATGCCGATTGTCTGTGATTATATCTACCAATACCTTATACCAGGTAAGTCATTCTGCTGCCCCTTCACTTTGGAGGTGATTGAAGTAGCTCATGACCTAAATGTTGCCTGTGATGTTCCCTTTGCAACATCTAGACATCAAGTAATATCTGAAGCAACAGAAAACATTTCAAGCATACTTACTTTTAGAGTTACTTGTGGTAGAACATGTAATAATATGCGTGCATATGTTGCTCCAAGTCTTTTATATCTATTGTCAGACATTTACTTCTATAAGATTATTATGAACTAGAACTAAATATCCATTAAGGCACTTGAAGTAATAATGTGCTTAAGTAACAATGGACAAGAAACGTTTCTGTATTTTTAATCTTGTTTGCATACATAGCCTCAAATGTATAAGGTCTTTTAAGTGTTGCAGGAAGAGGGTAGTTTCAGAGTGCTCACAGACATACAACCTTTCCTCACAGTAGGAAAAGGGAACAAAAGTGCTCAACTCCTCTCTTACCTGTGTGATTGCTCTTGTACTGTCAATAGTAGAGTGCTGGAGAGAGAAGGAATGATATTGTTTTGCAATCCTTTGTTAGCTGCTTCTACCCTTCAAGTGATCAGATATGGATCAGAAGTTTATCGTCAGGAACATGTAAAAGCCTTTCTCCTCCTTACAGGGAGGTTTGCCTACCTGTAGACCCAAACTACAGTAAAATTTCAAAAATCTAAAATATATGAAACATTCTGCTAGTCTAATTTTCATATTAAAGCAATTGCTCTTACTACCATTGTGGTGCAGTAGGATTATGACTATTTTTAAGAAGACATCTTAAAAAGACAAAGTCAGATAAACGAGTTATCCATGTCTCAGCATAATCTGAGTTTGTATTCCTTAATTAAATTACAGACTGAAAAAAACCCACAATTTTGGTCCCTAAAGCCAGCTTAATGTGTGGAAATCAGAAATACAGGCAATTCACTGTTACCATACCTAGATGAATTAGTAGTCCAGCTTTCGCGGTGATGTGCAAACAGGAGTATTTCATACTGAAATTCAGACTGAATACGTAATAGTTTAAAATCTTTTGTGTCACTTTATCATTTGTCAGGCTCTTCTCATTGTAACAAGGAGTTTTAACTTATATCAATCCCTTTTCCTTTTCTAATAAAAAAAAAAAAGAAAACCAAAACAAACAAAAGAAACCAAACAACAAAAAAAGCCAACAAAACAAAACTCAACCCACAGAATCTGTGATTTCTATGCTAAATTACTTCCATCATTTACATTTTTTCAGATATTTTTGCACCTTAAATGGAATTTTCTGTTGAAAATTATCCTGTTGTCTAATGTTTTCCTTGGTTTAAGTCAGTTACTTATCAATCCAGAGAATATTTAGATATCTCTCACACTAAAATATGATACCTTCTAAGTATACAAATTTTATAGTATAATGTTTCTTACCAAAGTATTATAGCCAGCTAAACACTCTAAAAAAACTTTCCAAATATAGGAATATAAACAATTTATATTTACACAGGAGGTGAAAATGCAGCTCATATGCCAGTCTGTGGTGCAGATCCATTATCAGATCTTTTAAATGACGGTAATGTGAGGTAGCTTGCCCTTTATTAGTACATGTTAGCTACCTTGTACTTCAGAGTTAAAGGATGTCTTTCAGCTTCAGAAACACTGCAGAAGGTACAAAGGAGAGGTGCCTGACAGGCCATATGGCTTTACATCTCCTCCTGGCAAACCACATGAGATGAGCCAAGAGGCAGTCAGAAAGCGTGCCATGTTGCTCATAACAGTTGAAATGTCCAGCTGGAATCTGAGTCTCATCCCTTCTCATAATTTACAGTGCAATGTGATGTTGCCTGTTTCTGTCTGTCTAGTCCCTGGAAAAATCTTTTTACAAACCATCTGTGCTATAACAGGTTTTGTAATAGGAGCACACACAAAATATACTCAGATATACTCTTAATGACTTTGTCTCAACTATCATGAGAATCTACTCATATTAATTAATTATCTTGAAACGCGGTATTAGGAAAATGTGAAGCCCTGAAAACTGGACAAAACTTCCACCTCTTTGCCAGCACTCTGATGGGCCTGCCAAAGTAGCCTTTTAAAAATTATCATGTTAATTTATTTGAAATTCATCCATGTTTCTTCTTCAATTCTCTTAAGTAATCTTCCAATTATAGAAAGCCTTTCAACTTGTTTGTTTTGATTCAGTATCAAGAGGCAGTACTAGTTAATGAACTAGTAAAAAAACAGTTGCAGACAACTCTTTTCTAGTTTTTTTACTTCTATTTGTCTTGTAAGTTAGTTGCATCATTCTCTGTGTTAATCTGTGTTAATTCTCTGCATGTGTACATTTGACATTAAGCGGTGGGGAACTTAGGCTCTTGTGACTAGGCCTTTCATTAACTGGATTGAAAAATAATACTTCTTTATACATCCATTACATAATTAACTCATAAAACTATCAACCATACTTGGTATCACCAGCCGTTTGCAGTTCACTTGTGCTTGGGTAACAAGATCTCTTTGAAAGAGAGAGATACTTTACACAGTACTTCAGATTGTGTTTAGTCATTTAGGTGCATTTTCAATTTTTAAGCAGTATCTTTCATGTCTTTATGATACTTTTGTATGTTATGTGTGGACATAACACTACACCACTGTTTAGTATTTGAAATACTCTATGGTGTAAAACATATCTTACATCTCCTTTATGAATTGCCTCAAGAAAACCGTGCTATAAAAATAGAGTAGTAAGCTATTTCCCTGTCACTTATTAGGACCAAGTGGTAATTCTTTGTGTTAGGTATGGCCATTATTTAACCTGAAATCTCCTCTCTGAAATACAAGAGCACATAGTGTCAGTTGATATGTCAAGAATTAAAAATTCCCCCATGCATAAACACAAATGCAAGCAACAGTAGGACAATAATTAAATTCTGTACATTCCTGTGTGGTTATTTCAGGGGCAAGAGTGCTTGTGCATTCTTAGTTCTAAACAGCATAGCAAAGAAGGTCTATGCTGTGGATATCAGATTCATTGCTTTAAGTATCCTCGCTAGCATGTTATACATAATCTTCTTTCAATCTTACAATCAGTTCTTGTTAAATTATTTAAACACTACATCAGTATTTCCAGAGCTGGGGTCTTGAGACCCCTTCCTCTTCTTTCTTCATTCAGTATATTTTTTTCTTCTTTCTGCGTTCTTCAAACTCTAAAAGTTTTTGACATTTAAGTCTTCCAAAAATCCAACTTTTCTTCTTTCCTTTTTCTTTCCCTCAGTCTGAGCTCAGGAAGACTATTTCTACCTTGGACACAAGGTACAGCTCATGCTAGTTCATATCTGAAATTGTATTGATCTAATGTGGAGAGCACCTTTTGCTGTTTGTAACAGACAGATGAAAAAATACATGCAGGTTATTTTCTCTCTCTTTTTCTAAGTTTATTCATCACCTACGTTTGGAAGTAATTTTGAGGTCAAGTACCTGTTTTTTGATGTTTTTACCATTCCGTAATCTAGAGCTGGTTTGGAAGGGACAGGCGCATGGAGGAAATGATGCCTTTTTAAAGTCAGAATACGTGTTCTTAAGTTTGGACTTCAGAAATCCTTCAAGGCATATGCAGCAACTGGGCAGCATGCTTTCTTTTTTCTTATATAACAACAATTTTGTTGTATATATTCAGTATAAATCTTACTTTTCAATGAGTTGCTGTTATGAAATTGGACTTCCACCCCCCCCCACCCACATCTAGAATGGTATAAATCTGCATAAAAAAATTAGATTGGGCTTTAATGAAAAGGTTCACTACTGAGAGTGGTCAGTCACTGGAACATAGTTCCCCAGGAAAGTGGTCAGGGCACCAAGCCTGTAAGAGTTCAAGGAGCGTCTGAATGATTGTCCTGGTTTTGGCTGGGATAGAGTTAATTTTTGTCTTAGTAGCTGGTGCAGTACTGTGTTTTGGCTTTAGTCTGAGGACAATGCTGATGTCACACCAATGTTTTAGTTGTTGCTAAGTAGCATTTACTCTGACCAAGGACTTTTCAATCTCTCATATTCTGCCAGTGGGCACAAGAAGCTGTGAGGAAGCAGAGACAGGACACCTGACCCAAACTAGCCAAAGGAGTATTCCATACCATAGCACATCATGCCCAGTATATAAACTGAGAGGAGTCACCCAGAAGGCCCAGATTGCTGCTGAGGTTGGGCCGGGTATTGGCCAGCAGGTGGTGAGCAATTGTATTGTGCATCATTTGTGTTTATTTTTTCCCTTTCCCCTTTTAGTTTTATATTCTCTCCTTGTTATTTCCCTTATCATCATTAGTAGTATTAGTGTTATATTTTACTTTATTTTAGTTATTAAACTGTTCCTATCTCAACCTGCAGAGCTTGCATCTTTCAATTCTCCTTCCCATCCCACCCGAGGAGAGGAGATAGAGGGGGAAGTGAGCAAATTTCTGTGTGGTACTGAGTTACTGGCTCGGTTTAAACCATGACAACGATGCTTTCAGTCATGCACTTTAGTTTTAGTTAGTCCTGTGAGGAGAAGGGGATTATATTCAATTATCCTTATGGGTCACTTCCAACTTGATATATTCTGTGATTCTATGATTCTTTCAAAGGGTTACTGAATAAGTCAATGGAGAGGGAGGAAGAGGGACAAGTAGCAGGTCTTTCTCATTCAGGCTACTGGAAGGCAGACTTTTAGTGAAGCTTCAGGTCCTAGCTGCTTATAGTTGGTGCTGGCACAAATAGTCAGGCACGTAGAAGACCGGTTGTGTGATGGCTTCCTGCAGGATAACCTTTGGAAAAGCAGCAGCTACAGCACTCTTTTCTCGTGAGAGGGCAATAGTTAAAGTTCTATATCCAGTATCACTTTAGAGACGATGGGAAAATGATAAAAGGGAATGCTTAATCAGTGTTTTCCAGGCAGTGATTGTGGAAGGGGAGCAAAATTGCTGTGGTGACTCTGTGTAGAGGGGTGTCCGATAAGCCTCAGCTTGGTGCCTTAGTATTTCGTCTCAATGCTGACTTTGATTCCAGAGCATCTGTAGGGAGACTGGACATACACCTAAGAAGATTTCAATTACCAGCAGCTATTTTGCCAGCAGTATAGCAGTCCTCCGCTTACTTTTCTGCTTTATAGGCTTTTTGTTTTACCTGACTGTATTTCAAATGCAAGTCTAGGTGTTTCTATTGTTTGTAGAAAATTCTGTTTAAATTCTGAAATATTTTATCCTCAATATTATAAGATATATTTCCTTCATACCATACCATACCATACCATACCATACCATACCATACGGAACTATAAGCAGTTGTTGGATTTTATTGTAGAAGTAGAGTCTGAGTGGGAACAGGTCATTAGTAGTTTGCATGGTGGTGCTGAAGCGTTAGTGTTTAAACATTAATCCATTGCCATCTGTCCTGCTGTTGTTACCCACACACTGTTGGCCAATACAGACAGCATAACTACTACCCAAATGTTCAGAGCAGAGAAGTGATTTCTTTTTCTAGGAGAGAGATCCCAAAGGTCAAAGAAATAGACATTATTCAGAGGCATTTAAGTAGGTTTTGAGGGATACAGCGTACATCTTCAAGAGATGGATCTCATTCTTTGGTTTTAGCTTTATCAACTGCTAATATTTAATTTAACTGCAAAAACAGGTGCTGTGCATGTATTGTGACGTTCACTAGGCTGCTGCTGGGTGTTAAGCATTATTAAATTACTTAGAGCATCTGGACCTTTAGCAAGTCCCTGGAAGGACATTAGGATTTTATTTTTACCCCTTTTCTTTC
>NW_009935884.1:14258-17034 GCF_000696875.1 Nestor notabilis
GCAGCTCATTAATATCAGTAAGAATATATTATTCTAATTGGAGTGGCTTAGGTGAAGGACAAAATAAAGGCAACTAATGGGACGCTGGTTTTAAGTGAATCAAACACAAAGCCATAGTAACAATAAAAAAAAGGCCGTGACATCTTTCTGATGTTCTCCTTCAGAGCTACAAAGAACACTTAGAAGAAGAAACTCAACAGCATGCTGCTGCTGTTAAAGATGTTGAAGTGACAGCAAAGAGATTTATCAAAAATACGGGTGAGAAGTAATTTGGTTGTAGACTTAAGAGTCTTTATTTGGCTAAGTTATCTTTAAAAAGTCTGGGTTTTATCACTTATCTTACTGAGCCAGCTATGGGAATTTAGCCTGTTTCCATATGTGAAAGAGATTTTTGCAAGTTCTGAATAGGCAGGCTTGGAAACATTTGTCTGTTTGTCCATGAACATTGTTTGCCCATAGAAGATCATGAACCTCTTAGATCACAAGTTCTAGTTCATATCTATTAGATGACTAGTAAGGCCAGGATGGACAGAGTCTTGGATGACATGGTCTAGTGTGTGGTGTCCCTGCCCATGGCAGGGGGGTTGGAACTGGATGATCTTAAGGTCCTTTCCAACTCTACCTACCTATTCTATGATCTATAATAAAAAAACCTTAGGTTTTCTAGAATTTCCTCTTACACATCTTTAGACTATGAGAAATTGCACCTTGCTGTTTTGTTACAATTATTGTGTCTTTTAAAAAATGCTAATGTTGAAGTTTGCTTTCGATTTATTGCCCTTCTTTTTCTGGTTCCTATAAAAATGTGCCATTCCAAACCCAACTTCAGTGTATAACACATAGCTTAGTAACACATAGGAAATTACCAGTAATATCTGTAACTTGAACATAGTTGGTTTGTTATGCTTATTCATCAAGATCATTACATTTACTTGCTTTTTAATTATTTTGCCTCCATTCTGAACAATATGGAGTTTCAAATTCCATATGATGCCTGTACTAGAGATGTTTAATTGTGCCATTTGTAGATGGGCAGAGCTGTCTTGATGTAATTTTTCTCAAACATGCACAGGACATTTAAAGGTATTTTTAATATGGATTTTAGAAATTTCTATAATGCAGAAACATGCTCTGAAAGTACCTTCTTTTTCCTTAGGTTATTCTTATGGCAATAAATACTGCAGTTGCAGCTGAATTATGAACAGATGGCACCAAATTAATGATTAGCTGAATATTTTAAAATTTTGAATAGATTTCTTCCTGTGAAGAAAAGCATTCCATAAATCTGAAGCTCATTAGTTACTGGGAATAGTTATCACTTTGAATCACTAACATCAGTTATAGACGAAAATAATTCAGTGAGCACTTTCTCCAAATCAAAATTAAGGATTACATTGCCTTTAAAATAAGTTATTCCCACATTAGAGTCCCAAAACTTCATGAGTTCCCTTTTGTGATGTTTTGGTTGAATGTTTTATTTGGATAGGCTGTTTGGTCGCTCTTCTCTCACATGTATTGCCAAGGCACCTGGACTCTTTACTGCCTTAAAGTTGTCAGGCACTAAAAGCTTACTATCCATTTGGCTTCTTGGCGGAGGATGATGAGATGGTTCTGACACTCACCTGTCTTTTAGGAAGGAAAGGAAAATTTGTTAATCTTCTGTCACTGGTTTGGTCTTTTCTGGGTCTTCATTTGCTTGGTTTCTGTTTTGGGTTTTTTGTTTGTTTTGGATGTGGTTTGTTTTGTTGTTGTGGTTAGTTTTTGTTTGTTTGTTTTAACTTTTCTCTGTGGAACTTGCATATGAAGCCAGATACCAATTTACCATGTCTGTTTTTCTCTGTGGGGAAGTGATGCTAGTTGGCTTGCCAGACTGCCAAAGTAAAAGCTTTTCAGCAAGTCTAAACAAAAATTCCACCTATGCTGCAGGTCTTGCCTCTGAATTTATACATTCATCCGCATCTGGGCTAGATACAAAATCATACATTCCTCTGAGGACACTGCAGATTTCCTCATGATACTAAACTTGTTCCTTTACCATAAGATCCTACTCTCAAGGTTATCAGTATAGGCTATCAGTATAGCCTAGTGGTGTATTTGAAAGGTAGAATCTGTAGGATTGATTCAAATCACAGAAAAAGACAGAATTTAAGTGTCAGCAGGGCAGGAATCTAAGGTAGATATCTTAATCTGTTAATTGAATTGCATCTTCTGTGTTACAAGTCTACAATGAACTCTATTGAGAACTTTAATCAGAAGAGACACTTCTAGAAGCTAAGATTCTAGAAGCTGCATTCTGCAACTTTTCTGGCCCTTGTCCTGCTGTCAAGGGCAAGGAGGTAAGTAATTTCCTAAATGGGTAATACTAAAATCCTGAGAGCTGGGCTAAGCCATCATCATCTTGTGCTATCATTATAGTGAAAGCTAGCTGTTCAAAAATCTGCAACTGCAGTTCACTAATCTACCACGTAGCAGAAAATTATCATTTTCTGATCATCAGGCTATATTTTTTACTCCTGTTTTAGTATCCAGTGGTAGCCTTTTTATAGGTGAATCCTGTATATATTTTAATATTTTGTACATTCTTTCGTTGAATCTTTCTCAGACAAGGCACCATTATATGAAATGCTAACAACTTCTGCAGAGATAACGTCACCATATTTGTACTCTCTAGGTAAAACAGGTAATCTGAGAAACAGTCACTTCAGAAAAAATAGATTTTCTAGTCAACCCTATGTTATAGCTGTGAGCATTGAATTAATTTTATTAAATGTAAAGC
>NW_009935884.1:17070-27268 GCF_000696875.1 Nestor notabilis
TTTTTTTTTTTTTTACCAAGCCTTTTCCAAGCACACTTCTAATTACTCTGGGAGCTCTTATCCTTTGTTTCAGTCTTTTCCTCTCAAAATGTGATGAATTCCATCATTTATATTAAGAAGTTTAATTTGCATTCAGAAAACTTTTAATGGTCTAATTCAGTACATCTAGAATAATATTATATAATATTATGAATAATAATATACAGGTTATATTTGAAGTCCTCGGAAAACTGCCAAAAACATCTGGAAAAGCTACTTGTATATTTTTAATAAAATGGGGGGGGGGCAGAGTTATTATAAGTGCATATATAAAATACAAGTAAAAATATTTAGGTTGGCTTTTAATTTATAGCAGTAAGCTGCCAAAAATGTTAAAAATATCTACAGAGTAGAAACAAATTTCCTAATGACTGTGTCTGGTTCCTACAGAGAATATTACCAGTAAGAAAGCAAAAATTGAACTGCTTTACTTCTTAAATCTTCACAATGATACATAACAGGTAGTAAAAAAGGCTACAAGGTAAAATCAGGAACATAAAAGGTAAACAAACATTGGGTGACATGAATGCTTTTCACTTAATTAAATTTCAGTTCCAGTCCAGTTCAACTTAGAATGATAAAGGCAGCACCAGAAAGGTACTATTGCACTATTATAAATTATTTCAGAGAGTATGCCAATGAGAAATAAGGTCTAAAAGGATGCAAACAGGTCAAACATTAGATCTGTTTTTATGAAAAAATATGAGATTGTAGAGATTTACCAGTAAGAGATTTTCAGTAGAATTTCTGGGAAATTTTTAGAACATTCAGTACAAAGTCAGACTAAAAGTTTGACCTAAAGGAAACACATAGTGATTGATAGAAACAGTTTTAGAAAGGAATAAATAACCCTATTGTCTGCAAGATGCTCTGTTTCCCAAGGAGAAGTGCAACATTCCTGTTTTATCTTTGAGTTTCATCTATGTAATTAAGAAATTTCATACTCTCTTTACTGTCTTCCATGTGTTCCTACTGTTTGATCTGAATGTGCTGTTCATTAAGCACAGCATGTAATCAGGTATCTTGTACTATGTATTGTTCTCTCTCTTTTAACTCTTATTTTCAGTGGAATATGGTGTAAATAATATGCTTCAGTTATTTAGTAGACAACTTAGGATTTTTTAAAACAGGTAGTGGCCAAACAATGTAGCAATAATCTTATAGCCTAACTCAGCTAACAGACAATGGAAACTTTCTCACTGATTTTGTATGGAAATGTAACACACAGGCTGCTTCACTAAGCCTCAGCTTCTGAAAGGTATATGATCAGCTTTGTAAATGATTTCAGTTGTAAAAGCCAATCACATCTCAGAAAGCTAAAAATTCCAAGGTTGAGGATAATGCTGAAAATGTGGATATTTCTCTTACGGTTTGGTACTATTCAGGTTGCATTCATCATGAGGAGGAAAAATTGATAAACTTTCTATTTTCATTCACACTTTGGAGTACTCCAAAGTATGTTAGAATTATAACAAATTCATTTGCATGAGCTGGACATTTAAGCTTGTTGATAAAGTTCATACCTATAAAAAGAATGTAGTTCAGTATGGCTATTTACTGGTATCATAAAGAAAGATTCATGGACAATAGAGGAAAACTTCCACAGGAAAGATTATGCAGTAAGGCTGGTAATAAAAATATATAAATTTATAATTTCATATATTCATTATTTACCTTATATTTAAATATATTTAATTAAATTTTAATTTAGCCATTTACAGGTATTTTTTGAAGTATATTTATATTATATGTTATTATATGTTAATCATATTTACCCAACATATTTATAGTAGTATGAAAAAAATCACTCATTATACTTGCCACAAGCTTCAGTTCATCTATCTGGTTCATGTTTTGACTAAATTAAATTTAATGAGAATATAAATAGAGAAAACATACTGTCTGAAGTCCTTCTTACACAAACAATTAGGTGCCTGGCATATCTTCCTTTGGCTTGTGTAGCTTTCTTCTCTGAGGACCCATATAAGTGATTAAGATACTATAGATAAATTTACAATCTGTCAGCTGAGCCACAGGAGCAGATAATGCACGTGCTTTTAGCCCTTACAGAAGCAAAATTAATGTATTAATGTTCAAGCAACCTTCAAGAGCCCATTTGAATTTCATTTATCTATGTGTATTGATCATAGCTGATGAAACCTATGGATGGCTGTATCAGATCCAAGGTCTGTTTAGCCATGTAATTTCTCAAAGTTTCCAATAGAAAATACCATATGATAGGGATAATAGGATCAAAAATACAGGTTTGCTCTTGTGTAGTTGTAGCCGCATAGAAGTAGCATGGAAACTGCTATCTGCTGCAACTTGTATACAACTTTTATATGAATTTTCATACCTGTGGTTCCATCATCAAGATGCACCAGGAAGGCAGACTGCGGGAAGGATGTGTTCTATCCATTCATTGTAAAGGTGACAGGCAATATTTAAGGTGTGTCTTTTCATGAAGTTTCTAGAAGTAAAATCTGCCTGGGAAATGAAGAGTTTTCCTGTGAGCTTCCATTTAACTGAGTCCTAAACCTGTAATGTCACTAATCTTAGAACACCTCAAGTTGGAAGGGACACATAAGGATCATCAAGTCCAACTCCCTGCTGCTGGCAGGACTACCTAACATCCCAGGGGGAGTGCTGGTATATCCCTTTGGGAATACCCAGGTGGTGACCTGCCCTCAATGAGGATTCAGTCCCCTACAGCAGGTCTCTCCCAGGGCCCCACTGAGCCTCAGGGAAGGCTGCTGTATGCATGGAGCCAAGAGACGAGCTACAGATACAGCAGCAGAGCTGCTGCTCCACCACCCTTGCAGGAAGCTTCTGCACTTCAGACCTGCCCTGGGACTCACTGTTAACAGTGACCACTTGTCACAGCAGGGGAAGGGTGCCCAACGACCACCCCGGAGGGCTGACAGGTGAGCAGAGCCTCCAGCTGCCCAAGGTGATGAGGAAGGGCCTGGGGTGAGGAAGGCCGGAGCTCAGCAGGTCCAAGGGCACCATCTAGTCCCTGCTCTGCTCTCCAGGGAGTTTGGGATCACCTGTCAAAGCCAGTGCGAACCCGAGCAGGGAGAGGGTCCCTTCCTCTGGGGCACAGATGCAGCACTGAGGCCGGGCTTTCCTCCTGCACCAGAGCCTGGGGCAGCAGCTTGAGCTAAAGCACCCTCTGCACTGCACCCAAGAGACTGCAGGACTCCCTCCAAGGACTGGGGAGCACACAGGGCAACACCAGGAGCCTCTGCTTCAGCAAGGACATGACTGAAGGCCACAGAGCCACACACTGCCCTGAGCTGCAGTTCTGGCTGCAGGGATGCCCAGAGAAGCTGGGGCATGGGGCCAGTTATGATAATAAGAGCAGGGGACGAGCACTTCAACAGCTCAAGGCCAGTGGATGAAACCCAGTGGGTGAATGCCCACTTGGGAACTTAACTCTTTCTGTTCTAGTGAACCATCTGGTAGTGGTGACAAAGATCACTTGGCCAGCAACATCAGGGATACTAATGGGATTCTCACCTTCCCTCTTTTCCCCTGCTAAGGCTCCCTACACCTTCACCTGGTAAAGCACAGAAAAGCAGCAAGCAGTAAAGCTGTTGCCCCATCAAAGCCTTCTCCTTGCTAGCTGCAGAAGCCACTTAAGCAGAAGAGAGCAAGTTGACAGAATGAAGAATGCTTGGCCTTGTGGTAACTTGCCAAAGCCTGCGCCATTAGATGTTTAAGAATCATCTGATGCAGGTGGGGGAAGTTTTCCAAAGAGGTTTACAGTTGTGGTTTGCTAGGATCATTTTATTTCAGACCACCAGAGGACAATCCAATCATGAGCTATAACAGCGGTTTGGGTGGAAGAAAGTTCCCCAAAGCTCAAAGGAGATGTGACTGCTCCTTGGAACACAAAGAAGATCTGCTCTGTTTTCAACGTCAGGCTGAGAAGGGCAAAAGCTGCTCACTGGAGGCTGCACACAGAGCAGTGTTCTGAGAAGCTAAATATTTGCATCTGTCCCTCATGCTAACACTATTTACCCTTCTCCTCTAATGATGACTGATGGGTTGCAACATCAGAGGGTGGAGGGCAAGTTAACACACAACCTGGACAGGGATTTTTCGGGGCCATCTGGTGGAACAGGAACATGTGGTATGAAAGGGACGAGGGCATCACTGTTGAGAGCAGCCAGGTGACCTATGGATGGGTCCAAGGAGACTTGCCTTCCAGTGGGAGCTCAACATTTCAGCAGCCTGCAACCTACAAAATACTGTGGGGGGAGGCTCAAAGTGTTTCCAGCTGAGCTAATGCTTTAACTTCACACTCAACTGAAACTGTAGGGTTTAACATAGGAGAGGTAAAAAGCTGCCCAGAATCAGATTTATCTGGTTTGCTTAGTCAGAAAGACTATCCACCGCCTGAGGTGGTGCCAGTGGACATCACAGGCCCTAAAATAACAACTTTTAAGAGGCATTTAGGCAGCCCATGTGTCTGTAGATCATGAAGAAGGAAAAGCTATGCTACTACCATATCTCTTGTCTGATTCAGGTGGTTCTGCTTAATTTACTTTCTTCATATATGTTTTTGTTATATAAATATATGGCTTATCACTATGCTAACAATATATGCAGACAGCTGGTATTACTCACTGTAGTCTGATCATAAAAATGGTAACAAATATGTGCACTGCTGCTTCTGGCCTAGCACTTGCTCTGCTTCCTTTGACTGAGTAGGTAATCATTCAGATAGATAGGGAAACATTGAAGGTCAGCCTCAACTACAAGCAGTAGCTTTCTGATGTCTCTGTAGCATGGCCATCAACTATTGACAGACCCAGGTAGGGGTTTTTTTAATTTCTGCTTTCTCCTTTTTTTGACATAAAAAACTGGGTCCTTCCCTTCCTTAGCATACAGAACACAGAATATGTTCTGATTGCCATGAATGTTTGCTTGTATAGATGTCTTCCTTTCAGCTGAAAGTTCTCTTTATTCACATTTCTCAATGCTTCTATTCAGCTGGTATAAGTCCTTCATTTGCATTATTGCATCTGCAATCACTGAAAAATTTTTGAGACCTCTGGTGGCCAAAATAATATAATATCTAACATTCCTATGAATATTAACAAAATTTTATCTAGGTAGAGTATTATATCACAAATACTGATTTTAGACCCAGCTGGGGGTTGAATCTTTATTATCTTTTTTATATATCTTTTTTATCTCCCATCTCAGAAGCATCGAGGCATTCTCATAAAAGTAATTTTCTTTGTCATCCAAAAATATCCTGCATTTAATAAAAGTTTAAATAACCCATTTTTCATTGAAAAATCAGAAGACAGTACATTGAATTTCATTATATTTTGCATTTACAAAGATCATAATTCATGGTAATTCTGTTTGAATTCTAGGACCTATAGTTAAAGTTGTTGATTTCTTACGTATTTCTCTGTCTTCGTTGTCTGCCAGGTGGACATGGAATATGATTTAGAAACTAGACACAACTGCTAGTGTTCATCCACATCTGATAAAAGGAAACAAAATATCTTTATCAGCAGAAGAGAAAAAAGTGTGTCTTCGTGTGTATTTAGTATTGTTTATAGTTAGTATTTCTCCTGCATCTCAGTCTCAACTTATGTTTCAATAAGTTGAGGATGAATGAAAATGCACTGTAGAATGTCTGGAAACAGACTAGAAGACAAAGCAAAGCAAATGTTAGCTTCACCTTGTTTTTAACGTTTGTGTTACTTTCATTGTTGTTGATAGGGGTGGGAGTAGAGCACTTTGCTGCCAAGAGAATGTATGATCTTAATATACAGGGTTAAAGTCCCAAACCTATTTAATTTCCTAATGAGTAATGAGCAGGTTTTAGATATTCTTAGAAATCTAAAAACTATGTCTAAAGTAATGTTTGGGTAGAAACTGTTCCAGTTAGGGAAATGTTCTTACTTTTAGTCTGTCTGTTTTGTCTCCATAGTAATGACTTTCTACATCCTTCTTATGTTCACAAGTATCATACAAGCATTATTACCTCTATTTTATCATTTTATGGAAAATTGGAAGGGAGATGAACTTTATGGAAAATACTTAGGGGAAGAAAAAAAGGTCTCCAATCTGAATAGCTTTTCCACAGCAAAAAAACATGATACAGTGCATTATAAAGCAAAATCTGCATAACTGCAGAATTTGTTGAAAAGAGGTTCAATCTGCTGGAAGGGGAGATCTGACCTAGCCAGCCAGCTATAATAACTGCTCATTCTCTCCAAACAGTGAAAAAACATAGTATATGCTATCCAGGATGAGCAGCAATTTCACAGCAGTAAGCTTTGTAGTAATGCCAAAAAAATCCCCACCCAAACTAAGCAGGCACACTTACCACATGCAGAAAATTCAATCTCATTGCCTAATGACACCACCACCATTTTACACTTGTACCATGTGATTACTGTATTACAGAAGATAAGATTTTTACCTGATCAGCATTAAATCACGTTTGGTAAATGGAGTGTTTACCCTTCCATCTTTAAAACTGTATCTTTATAGTCATATCTAAACCTTGAAAAACCAGTGACTTCTTGGTAGTATTTATTATAATTCAAAATAGTGGTTATAGTTTGTTTTCCTGAATAACAATAAAGTAGTATAAGGCAGGATTGACTTTAAAAAACAAAATGCTAAAAACATACATTCCTCATGGTTGTTGTTATGGTATTACTTAATAGTAAATCAGACTAAACACTGTATAGATTCAAAATAGACACCATTCTTGTCTTGAAGTATAATCTTTATGAGTGTTAATCTAGATTACAGTACTATAATTTTCTGTCTTCTTATTGTATGTACTGACCCACATTTTTATTTAATGTATCTTCACTATGGCTAAAATAAGTAATTTTATGCTTTCTACTGTTTTTAATGTAGCTGGTTTAATGATAGTACTGATTATGCAACTGCTGTGCAACAAGCATGTATTATAAACCATGATTATATACGATGTATGGAGGAATATGAAATACACATTTTTCATCTATATATTTTAAATGAATGGAATATCACAGAAAATAATTCAATTCAGTATTATCTGAATTTACAAGTAAATAATTTTCCTAGAGAGAAGATGACAAGAGTTTGCCATTGACATCCCTTGATCCTGATTAAATCTTTTAAGAAGCTGACTGTATCTCTAGAATGAAGTAGGTTAGTAGTATAGCATAAAGTAGAAGAGCTAGAAAGCTTTCCAGTGGCCATGTGTTTTGTAAGGAGTACCTTTCCAAGCAGAATTTGGAAGGCAGGTTTTCTTGCATGTTTCTCTGGACTGAAATATGCATTATTTAAGCAGATCTGATGTGCTGGAAATAAGCATAATGGATAGTTTGACTGCCTTACAGGTTTCAGCTAAAAATAAAAAAAAAATAAATAATTGCTTTCTTTCTGCACAGTATTCTAAGAGGTGATTCATAATTTTTGTTAGTAGTGCTATTACAGATTCAGACATCTTATGAGATGTGTATGTTTGTAGTGTTTTTGGAACATAGCTATTTGCATTACAGCTAAGAAGATAATACACTAATAAATTGCACATGCAACTGCTTACTCTTATTTCAACTGGGAAATGAAAATGTAATGAAACAGAATTCCATTTTGATAACATTGATTACCCTGTAGGCAGTTTAACTTTTCAAAACCATTTTTATAATATTTTACGTCAAAGAGACAAACTTAATGTGTTATGTTTTGTTAGTAATCTCTCAAATGGCTTGAATGCACTAACCTCTCTTTCAGCAGTAAGTGAGTAATACTAAGTGATGTACTTTTAAGTCCTGAGTGCAACATAAAGGAAAAGTCCGTTTCTTTTAGCATAAAAAAGTAGAGTTATATCCTGTAATGATATTTTGGAGTAGCTGAATTCTAGGGGTACTTTTGCCTAACGTGTTGCTAAAGAAGCACAAATGAGGAGTATCTAAAGTATATGTGTTTCTTTCTAGACGCTCCAGATCATTGTTCTGTAAGTTGTTCTGCTGGTTTTTGCTGGGCTAGAGTTAATTTTCTTCATAGTAGCTGGTATGAGGCTATGTTTTGGCTTTGTGTGGGAAACAGTGTTGATAACACAGGGATATTCCAGTATCTGAAGGGGGCCTACAAGGATGCTACTAGGGACTCTTCATTAGGGGCTGTAATGACAGAACATAGAGTAATGGGTTTAAACTTAAACAGGGGAAGTTCAGGTTAGACATAAGAAAGAAGATCTTTACAGTGAGGCTGGTGAGGCACTGGAATGGGTTGCCCAAGGAAGTTGTGAATGCTCCAACCCTGGCAGTGTTCAAGGCCAGGCTGGACAGAGCCTTGGGTGACATGGTTTAGTGTGTGGTGTCCCTGCCCATGGCAGGGGGGTTGGAACTAGATGATCTTAAGGTCCTTTCCAACCCAAACCATTCTGTGATTCTATGTTCTAGTTACTGCTGAGCAGTGCTTATACAGAGTCAAGGCCTTTTCTGCTCCTCACCCCACCCCACAGCAAGCAGGCTGGCGGTACACAGGAAGCTGGGAGGAGACACATCCGGGACAGCTGAACCCAACTGACAAGGGATACTCCATACCATATGACATCATGTTCAGCATATAAAACTGGAGGAAGAATAAGGAAGGGAGGACATTCAGAATGATGGCATTTGTCTTTCCAAGTAACTGTTAATGTGTGATGGAGCCCTGCTGTCCTGGAGATGGCTGAACACCTGCTTGCAGGGGGAAGCAGTGAATTAATTCCTTGGTTTGCTCTGCTTGTGTGTTTAGCTTTTGCTTTACCTATTGAACTGTCTTTATCTCAACCTATGAGTTTTCTCACTTTTACCCTTCTGATTCCTTCCCCATCCCACCAAGGGGAGTAAGGAAGCAGCTGTGTGGTGCATATTTGCCAGCTGGGGTTAAAACAAGACAGTCTTCATGAAAAGCTCTATTATCCAAAATCATTGCAAGTATTAAAAGTCAGTTATTGAAACATGGGCTGTCACTGGAAGTGATGAGGTGTCCCTGCCCATGGCAGGGGGGTTGGAACTAGATGATCTTAAGGTCCTTTCCAACCCAAACCATTCTGTGATTCTATGTTCTAGTTACTGCTGAGCAGTGCTTATACAGAGTCAAGGCCTTTTCTGCTCCTCACCCCACCCCACAGCAAGCAGGCTGGCGGTACACAGGAAGCTGGGAGGAGACACATCCGGGACAGCTGAACCCAACTGACAAGGGATACTCCATACCATATGACATCATGTTCAGCATATAAAACTGGAGGAAGAATAAGGAAGGGAGGACATTCAGAATGATGGCATTTGTCTTTCCAAGTAACTGTTAATGTGTGATGGAGCCCTGCTGTCCTGGAGATGGCTGAACACCTGCTTGCAGGGGGAAGCAGTGAATTAATTCCTTGGTTTGCTCTGCTTGTGTGTTTAGCTTTTGCTTTACCTATTGAACTGTCTTTATCTCAACCTATGAGTTTTCTCACTTTTACCCTTCTGATTCCTTCCCCATCCCACCAAGGGGAGTAAGGAAGCAGCTGTGTGGTGCATATTTGCCAGCTGGGGTTAAAACAAGACAGTCTTCATGAAAAGCTCTATTATCCAAAATCATTGCAAGTATTAAAAGTCAGTTATTGAAACATGGGCTGTCACTGGAAGTGATATATAATGAATAAGAATGTGTCAGGTCTTTTTTCTCTTTGATTTCTCTCATATTTTCTGCTAATCCCTTTTCTTTACCAAACTAACAACTTTTATGTGTGTAAATTAACAGCATCACATTAGTTATAATGCCACTTTCTTTTAGGTAGCTGAGCAATCATCAGCTCTTAAAAAAAGTTTAATCTACTTAGTATTAAGTTATTTGTTAGTATCCTTTGATTTCTTGACCCATAACTATGCTTGCAGGACAAGGATAGGTCCAACCTTCCATCCTTTTTCAGCTTTGCTTTCCTGTCCCTTCAGGATGCTGTTATAAGGCAGGCAGTGCACTCTGGTGGACTTTGCACTGCAACCCGTAACTTAAAAAACAAGTCTCCTGGGCCATGACAATAAATACTGATTCTATGGCTTTTTGTTTGTTTCTGGCTTGGTTTTTTTGTTTTTTGTTTTGGTTTTGGTTGGTTTTTTTTCGGGGGGGGGGGGGGGGGGGGGGGGGGGTGGCTTTTTTT
>NW_009935884.1:27299-49194 GCF_000696875.1 Nestor notabilis
TACCAGTTGAGTGGAGTATTTTAGTTTTCAAAGAATCATAGAATGCTTTGGGTTGGAAGGGATGTTTAAATGTCATGTAGTCCAACACCACATGCCATGAGCAAGAACATCTTCAACTAGACAAGGTTGCTTAGAGCCCAGTCCAGCCTGGCCTTGAATGTTCTAGGGATGGCGCATCTGCCACCTTTCTGGACAACCTGTTCCAGTGCCTCACCACCCACACAGTGAAGAATTCTTTCCTAGTATCTAATCTAAATCCATTCTCTTTCAGTTTAAAACCATTACCCACCGTCCCATCACAAGTGTTACTAAAAAGATTGTCCTCTTTGTTATTACCTATTACCTCCATAAATGAGCATAATATTTTTACAAACAGCTGTCCAGACAATGCTTCACATTAAGCAGAATGTGCTCAGTCTACCTGGGTTTATTACCTGTTATAGCATAAATATCCTGACTGACCTTTATCTAGATATTGTAGGAGGCATTTTCAGCTTTCTGTCCTCAGATTGTTTCCCCAAAACTTGACTGAAGTATGCTTTCTGGCTGTTGAAGTGATACTCAAGGGCTCTCCCTCCTCCTCCTTGCTGCAGTTTCCCTCCAAAGAAAATGCAAACACTCGGGCAGAGTGCCTGGCAGCACACCAGTTCAGGTGATGCCGCGCCAGTCTAGCACGTACAGGACACTGTGTACTGAGCACCATGAATGCACTTACCAGTAGAAAGTGCCTTCATTTTAGGGACTGGTTGTACCCTTATGTTTTGTGCAGTATCTTTTCATTCTGCAAAATGGGGTTGATAAGAATACACTGCTTTGTATATAGTGGTGTTAAACACTTTAACATGTGTGACCTTCTTGATTATTGTAATAGTCTACCAAGTGCTATATTTGATATTATGTTCCGGTATGCAATAGTTTCACATAGACGGTTATGGTAGTTGTTAAGCAATCTGAAATTAGGAACTTACTGTTTTGAAATACAATTAAATATTTCTTGTTAACTGAAATTTACTTTCTCAACAGAATTCTTACCTACGTTTTCCAATAATTCGAAATGCAAGTCTTCTATTCTAAGACTTGACTTAGAATGGAATGAAATTCACAAAATGATTGAAAACTAGACTTGCACAGAAAAATAAATACACAAATGGAGAACGGCTTTGAGATTTTGAAATCAAACTTCTGACTAAACCAGGAAAAATTATTCCTTCCAGTTTTTCCACAAAGGAATCTTTTTCAGGTCAATTTTAATATGACTTTAATAAATTTCACATTCAATTAATGCTATTTAATTGTATGCCTTTTAAATATCTCAACATGAAGTAAAATAGGGGAAAAAATAATAAATTGGCCTTCTAATTTCCTCATGTGTTTCTTCACTGGACAGATACACAACAGCCTTTGCAACTCACCAGAGGCCTGGTGAGTTGAAATGCTTAGATCTCACTGGGTTTCAAAATATTAAGTTTTCGTACAACAAATAAATACGTATTTAAAAGCTTTTAAATAAGATATCCTTATATGTGTCAGTGCAACAAAACAGAGTATCCTTCACAATTGTATTGCTAGCATGCATCACTAGCTAAATGCTAGCATCTTAAACAAAAAATTCAGATGTGCCTGGGGGCAATACTACCAGGGACATAACTGCTGACCTATGGAAAATGTTTAGAGAATAGTGGATTCATTCAGTAAGACAGCTATGTGTGAATATATATTATGATTACATTTATCCTGATGGACAATTAGACTGTGATATGTTTTATTAATGAGCATCCTGGAATGTTTGTGAGATGTAGCATTTAACCTGTGGCTAACAGTAGGTTGTCTGAAATATGTTCTGGTCTGTCTTTACAGAAATTTAGTATTTTTCAAAACAAAGCTACCCGTCTGATTATCACATTGAAAATACAATTCAGTTGTACAAAGAGAGGGAGAAAATACCATTTTAGACTTTTACAACAGAACAAACATGTCTAACTTCAAGAAAAATTGGCATCACAAAAGTTTTTAGTATTCCCTTTCATTTTCTCCTTACATTCATGAATTATAAATAATCAGAAATTTTTCCCAGTACAAATGTAAGTTCATTTGAAAGTAAGAGGAACTGTTGTGATTTTATAGCTGATTCGGTACATATAAATTGCTATGGCAATTAGTCATCCAAAATTAGTTATCACAGCTTTTATTATTATAAAATAAAATATGATATTTTTATATTTTATATATTGATAATGTGCATTTGTGTATTAAGCTGAAAACTTCCACAGTATGGAAGCAAGTGTTTTTTACAAATCTATGAGCCATATTGATAAACAAATGACAAACAAGGATTTCTTTGTCCATAATGCGTTCCCCATAATTTTTACCCATATAGAATTATGAGCCATTCCAGGAATACATTAGAAATGTAATTAGGGATTAATGATTGTCGAAAATTGTAAGATAATTATTCCCTTAAGTCTTGCAATTTGCCTTACAGCTGGTTGTGCTATATGCAGGTCATTGTTTTTTGATACTATTTTTAGAATTAACATTTTGTGTTCACTTAGTAAGATAAAATATAAAATAAAAAGAAATTTTTCAAAAACAACTTAGCAGGAAAAAACACTGAAGAATAAGGATAAGACCGGTAAATTGAAAGACATAGTAAATTCACTGAGTTTTGGTATCTACAGACTTCTTTTATTGCACTGTTAGATGCAATTCTATAGGTTTGTTTAATTTCAAAATTATTTTAGATTTTTAGAGCTTTGGGACAATTTTCGTAGAATATGAAATCAACCGTGATGTGTGAGTTCATCTTTTTTGTTTTGTTAGGGTTTTTTTGTTTTCTTATTCTGTTGTTCAAGTTTGCAGTAGAGCTGAATGAAAAATACCCTTTTCTGCTGTGTTGATTTGTTGGTGATTACGCAATAGGCTATGTTATCTTTTTTTGCTGTTAGCAAAACCCTTGCAGTTTAAGCTGAGCAAACCCCAGAAAACTCTGTCTGAATAACCATTTCAAGATCTCAGAATTTAGGTACATTCCAAGTTCTTGTGTTGACTTCCACACCACACTGAAATAGATGTCTTTCAGTTTAAATTCTTTCCTGACATGCTGTAGTGAAATAGTTACTCTGTAAATTAATTTAACAATATTCTATAATACAAATTACCAGGCTTACGGAAAGCCCAGTATTTTTTAAAAGCCTCATGTATTCAATATGGTTTGGATATTCTCTGTATGCTGATGATATTCTTACAACATGTTACAGATGAAAGATTCACTTCCTTGATTTCAGGAGCTGATGCTGTGGAGGCCCAGAGTAAGAGATTTGAAGTGAGGGCAAGTGAAGGTGGAAGAGTATTGTTTTCTGCAGATGAAGATGAGATTGTTATTGGTGCCGACAGACTGAAAGTAACAGGTATGATAATAATAAAATTTGTAAGTGGATGTATACTTTTTTCTTTTTTCCTTTAATATCGTTAGTAATAATTTATCTATCAGTCTTGTAAAAGATTTTCATCCACTGGAGAGAAAGTCTTTTCGTCATCAGTCATTTCTTGACCAATCAACAGATATTGCGTGCTCCAAAAATCAGTTCCTCTAAAGGCAGACTTAAATTTAAGCTCTGCAGAACCAACAATGGTACAAGTCACCCTTTTCACACTGATTTGGCTTTAATATGTTACTGTTAAGCACTGTTTTGCGGTACCTATACCATTTGTTTAGGTAATGCCCCTTCACAGTTGTAAGGGGGGTCATATACTATGAACTTTTCTTTTTTTCTGTAAACATAATATCAAGTCTATCTTCCATGTGAATTAAGGGGATGCAGTCTGCTTTACTTTAGGAAGCTCAGCTGAACAGTAAGTAGAACACTTGACTTGAAAATTTTTTCAATAAAACAGAAAAAATTGTTCTCATTGGTATTTTATTGTAAACATTAAATGTATATCAGTAACTCATTTGATATTGGAACTGTGTTAGCTTATAAAAAATTCGGTTACCTAATTCTGTTTTAAACTTTGGCTGCTTAATAAGGCCTACCTGAATTTAGGCTGGATTTGAACTGTCCATTCATAATCTAGAATAAGATACAAAACTTGAATTGCTTTATCAGTCAGGAGTGTTTGTCTTAGTGGTTCTGAGTTACCTGCTGGGCTTAAACCGTGACACTTCGGTCAGTCTATATCTGGGGATGCCTGCTGTACTAGTTTAAAATCAGCCTACTAGTTTGAAAGTTCAATTATATAGAAAGTATAAAATGATTCTCATTTATGGTGGTTATGATGTTATCCCTTTCTGGTCTGTAAAAATAAGAAACTGATTATTAGCAATTTTAAGCCTTAAAAAAAAAAGGTACTCCTACTTCCATGTAGAACCAGATAAAACATATAATGCCAGATACAGCATTAAAATACATCCAGGAAGCCCAGAGTCAATCTATGACTGAACTTTCTTCATAAACCTCAAGATTGATGCTTGCCAGTATATATGAGATAATTTACCTTCCCCTTTCATTCCTATCTGACCTTTTTCTATCTCCTCTAGCTGAGCAATCTGTTTTAATACTGCTAAACCAAATGAAAAAGCAGTTGAGTGATGTTGCAGTATCCAGTATAATACACTGAATTGCATTGGGTTACCAAATTTGGGGTTAGGAGAGGGAGACATCAGTGTTTTGTTGAGTAAAAAACAGGAATGCTTCAGAGATAGTAGTTGCACAAGAATTTTACCATAGTAAAACTGAAGAAAATAACTGGAATAACACAAGAAGAAGGAAAAAAAAAAAAAAGAGAAACAAAAGAGTTCAGGTTAGATATAAGGAAGAAGTTCTTTACAGTGAGGGTGGTGATGTACTGGTTGCCCAAAGAAGTGGTAAATACTCCATCCCTGGCAGTGTTCAGGGCCAGGCTGGGCAGAGCCTTGGATGTCATGGTCTAGTGTGAGGTGTCCCTACCCATGGCAGAGGGGTTGGAACTAGATGATGTTAAGGTCCTTTCCATCCCTAACCATTCTATGATTCCATGTGGAATCCTGCTCAGGTTCAAACTTGATCAGAATATTAAATACTGAGATCAGAATATTAAATACTTAACAAAGTTAATCTTAAACATACAATTGAGATACAATTGAGATTTATAACCAAGACATCTTATAAATAGCATTGAAGATTACATCTGCTGTTAAGAAATGTAATCATAAGTTGTAGATGTCATGGTAATTTTTTTATTGGACTTACTTCAAAAGTACAGCACTGCTCAACTGTCTTTAACTTCAGAGTGGTGTGAGTTCCCACAGCACCTCTTGATATCAGTGGTATAGAAAGCCGAACAACTAGTGAAAATTTATTCAATGATGCTTAGCATTGGATATAATATTGTTCCTTGTGAAAAGAATAAGATTTTCTCCTGAGTTCAAGAAATAAACCTGGCTGTATGTGCATTTGTATTAAGCTTCCCAATGCAAATTAAATGAAAAACAGGAAAAAAAAACCCCGAAAAAAAGTGAAGGACTAGGAAAATCTAATGCTGCTTTGATATATTCATCTGAGTTTAAGGAGTTACTGTATACCTGTTGAGTCCTACCGGAGAAACTCACTACTAGATTGGACAAGTAATTGGTTTTCTTTCTATGTCTAAAATGAAGAATAAGATTGAGGCTTGAATTTTCAAAGAAATTCTTTCACTGAACTAGAAAAATTCTTTTATAGAGTTAAAATAATAAAAATATTGACTTAAATTACTTGCATAAACACACACAAAAGAAAGATATAAGCAGCATTTAAATATCGCAAACGAATTGCCTATTGTAGGATTTATCAGGCTCTAAGTGTTGTCATTTATGTCATGAAGTTAAATACAAAGTATGTTCCGTTAAACAGCTTAATGTCCAGTATTTCAGGCAGTTTCTTTAGAAAAACGTTTCAAAGCATTTTGAAATTGAATTTGAAAGAGTAATTTACTTTTAAAAATCACTTGAAAATTATTGTTGTCTTTTGTGTTTATTCAAAAATAATTTAATGAAGTTGGGATCATTCTTTCTGATCTATGGATAATCATCTTGTCTTGAAATCAGATTTCATTAGTAACTTCTTACAATGAGGCTAGAAAAGGACAGTTTTAATTTTATGCTTTAAATCCCTAGGGCCCACTTTAGATTAACCCTTCTGTCATCTTGTTATAGAATTAAAATTTTACCCCACAGAATGAAAGGAAGATATTATATTTCTAAATTAGTATTTCTGAAGGGTTTAAACAAAGTAACTTCATATCATAGAATCATAGAATGGTTTGGGTTGGAAAGGACCTTAAGACCATCTAGTTCCAACCCCCCTGCCATGGGCAGGGACACAACGCACTAAACCATGTCTCCCAAGGTTCTGTCCAACCTGGCCTTGAACACCGCCAGGATTGGAGCATTCACAGGTTCCTTGAGCAGCCCATTTCAGTGCCTCACCACCCTCACTGTAAAGAACTTCCTTCTTATATCTAATCTAAACTTCCCCTGTTTAAGTTTAAACCCATTACCCCTTGTCCTACCACTGCAGTCCCTAATGAAGAGTCCCTCCCCAGCATCCTTATAGGCCCCCTTCAGATATTGGAAGGCTTCTATGAGGTCTCCACGCAGCCTGCTCTTCTACAGGCAGAACAGCCCCAACTTTCTCAGCCTGTCTTCATACAGGAGGTGCTTTAGCCCTCTTATCATCCTTGTGGCCCTCTGGACTTGCTCCCAATTTCTGTATCCCTAAAAGGCTTTTTGCAGTGTAAGTGCTAATATGCAGCCAAATAATAAAGCTATAATAAGTATCTATGCTTTACTTTTGGCTTCAGTTTAAAGCTGAAATTATTTAACATAGATTTCCTAATGAAGACTAAAAGTTGTATGATCCATGCAATCTCAAGAAAGTTGTTGGGTTTTGTTAAATCTTATAGAAGGTAAACAAAAAAAGCCATATAATTCTATCTTCAGGGAAAAATAAAATAACAAAATCTTTCTTTCATATAGTAGCTCTGAATTCTGTCCAAAGACAGTTTGATACCTTTAAATTCTTCAGCAAAAACATGTCCCTGTGAGTTGCATCAATCAGACTATATTACACAATATGACATGATATGAGTGATGAAACCTGGCAAGACATCATAATGTCAAACATCAACCAGAATTACTTTTTTAGTGTATTTTTCTCAAGCCTGTGTTTTGATAATCAAGGTGACTTAGGCTGATGTAGGAAAGGAGTTACAGAGAAAAGAGAAAACAAAAATTAATACTATTTGGAGCTGAAAGTCCCACATGCAGTTATTTAAGTGTGGTACTACAATGAAAACCTGATTTTGCTGTCTTGCTTAGCTGTGACTACTGTCACTTTGGAAACACTTCACTGTGAATGGGTCCAATGAACGATTCATTTTGGTAATTAATTTTCTAAAGCATGCCCATTGGATGGGCATTTATAAACCACTGTGGCAGTGTGGAATTCATGTGTTCTATGATTTTTTCCTGAATTCAGACAGCTTTTGTAATGCACAGCTTTAACAAGCAATTTATCATAAGGCAGTGTAAGAAATTCTTGATTAATAAAAACTTTGAAAGATTAGGTTTACATTGTTTTCTCACTGACTATCTTTGTATCATGGATTTCCAATTGTAATAAGGCTTGCACGTTTGCTAGTAGTAGAAACAAAAAGAAGATGCATGAAATCTTTGCAGACCCAAATGACTTCCTGTGAGCCTTCTTCCTTGTCAAATAGCAAAGTTGTGCAGAAAGACAGAAGTCAGAGAAGGACAGGAGATAGCGTACTTCAGTTTTAATGGAAACTTTCTCTGATTGATTGCAGGACATGTAGGTCAAATCTACTGTGACACCCGAACAGTGTCAGGGAAAAATCAGTAAAGGGCTGCAAGTAGCTTTTTCATTACTCTAAAGTATATGCTTATAGTGGGTTCAGCATGGCTTTGATCAAAGCTATTAACTACAGTAGATGAAAGATGAGGGCCTTGACATACAAAGGAAACTTCAGAAGATACCTACATACTTATATTTTAATATTCTAATATCCAGAATTAATATGCAGAGGAGTGCATCAGTATCTCAGTTTCGATTTTAAGATTATGCTGTAGGACTGTGAGTCTGCAGGTAATTGAAATATAGAAAGGTCTTCCAGAGTAGTTAAAAGGAAATGATAAAGTAGAAATATGGCTTATGGTTATAAAAAGGAAATATGACAGAAATATGAGGAAATATATGTGAATTGCAAATAAGGTAGGAAAAGTAGAAATATAGAAAAATAAAGTATTATTTGATGTATGTTGTTATTACAGCGGGCGTATATGTAGTGCCTTTGGAGACTGAATAGGAATTTCAGTATGAATGGGAAAGAAGATCTTGGATTTGCCACATTCAGTTGGTGGACTGTCATTTAGGACAGATGGAGTTTGGAGAGTGAAGTGGCACAAGATGAAGGGAAGCAATCACATTAAGCTGGGTTATGCAGCCAAGTTATGTGACCACAGTAAAACTGCTGTATTTGATGTTCTAGTAGAAAGTTAAACCTTCAAGTAGACATGCAAGATTCTCAGTAACCTGAACACTGAGTAAGAATTCTTTTATCATCATCTGTTAGTAACAAAAATACATTACATATATAGAATTTCTGTGTTTCCTCAGAAATTACTACATTAATATTTACCCCAAAATGTTCTGGACTAATAAGGTTTCTGATAAGCTTATTTAGATCTCAGGGAAGCACTTAATGTCGAGACTGATCTATATGAGAGCTCTGGTTGAAAGATAACATTATTGCAGGAGTTAACCACTTGGCAGCAGAGCAGCCTGTCAGAGCATTATGCTGGAGGTACAGCTATAGAGCTGATAACAAGCACATATATGTGAACTCCCAGCTGTCTATGAACTGGAAGTCTTATTGGCAGGGTAAAACCAGTGAGACTGGATAAATAGATTTCTTATTCAAGACATTGCATAAATAGATTTATATCTTCTAGTTAAGGGTAGAATGCATCCAGCCAGCTCATACTACAACCAACGTGTATTTACATCAGCCTGCAGGTGAGTATGTAGATTGTTGGAGAATTACATTGACCTAAGGATAATAACTGTTTGCAAAAGAAAGATACTGATTTTTTGGCACTTAAACAAAAGCATGCCAAGGAATAGAATGACTGGTCTCAGGGATGTATGTAAAGAGAAAGAAGCTTGATAAAAGAAGTTTTCCTGAGAAGGGAGTAGACCCAAAAGCAGACAAGTGTACAAGCAGTTCTGCCAGCCCAGGAAAATAAGTTCAATGTCTTACAGTCATTTCACAGAAAAAATACTCAACAAGGTTTTTTCAGACAGACACAAAAGAAGCCGGCATATAGTCGGGCAGGAGAAGGGAAAAGGAAGGGGAAAAGAAAATGCAAACCAAAAATGATACTTTTTTGATGTTTAGGTAGAGGAAAATCATCCTCTACCTAGAGAGTCAACCTTTCTATAATCCATGCTTTCTGAATGCCTCTCCTTCCATATTCAACATTTTCCCCCCCTTTTTTGTAACTTAAGTTATAAGAGAAGACAGATTTTAATCCTTTCCTCTCTTTCTGGGATGTAAGCTGTTTAATTCCATTAAATAGGACTTATGTTTTTGAACTGATCCTGTGCTTGTCTGAGCTGTTCCTTTGCAGAACACAGCCAGCAGCTTCCCAAAGTTACGGAAGCAACTGTTTGCTCTTTTCTGGTACAAGGCAGTATTGATCCAGAGACTGATTCTAACTTCCAGACTGAATCTGCTTTTCAGGTTAAACCTTTGATTAAGTTATTGGATATTTGTGACTAATGCAAGAATTAATAAATTCCTAAAAAGGAAGATCTGCCAGTATCTGCATCATACTCCACATTCTCTGTTGAAGGACTGTGTCGACTCCAGAGATTCAATTTGAAACAGTTGTAGTTTTGAAGTGTCTGGACTGGATGATACCGGGCAAATCCACATGGCCTGTGTAAAGGCCAAAGCCCAGAGGAAAATTGCCCCATTATTAGTAAGCTGAGATAACTGTTAAATTAAATCAAACCAGCTTGTTTAGAAAACAGATACTAAGCATTCAGAAGGAGTTGATGCAGGAACTGGATATGAATTAGGTTCAGATTTTGTAATAAAATTCTAACTTAAAACCTGAGCTAAGCCTGACACATGCCCTCAGGCACAGGTAGTTTTGAGAAAGCACATTTAAATTACAGCAGTCAGACCCATCTCTATTTTTAAGATATAGCTACCCACGGGAGGGAAAGGTACATCATAAAGGAGCTCCAGCATTCCCATTTTGTCTTTTCTGCCTTAAAGTACTTGCTTGTGATTTATTTCTCCCTGGAAAGAAAATTCTATTGTTGGAGATAAGGGTCAAGCTGTAAAGCACGATAGGATTTTGCTTCCATGAAAAGAGTATTTGGCTCCAAATACTTGTCCTATAATGACAATGTTATAGGCCAAAAATATCTTGTTTTGTCCTGGAACAGTATTCTCATTAGATGCTAGAAGATGAGATCATTTGGATTTTACTTTGTAAAGCCTTTAGAATAGAAGGAATGATATTCAAGTTTTAGGAAATATTACAGGTGTCTGACTTTTCAAAAAAAAATATACAGATGTACTTCTTACTGTGTGCCATGTGATATATGTCAGAACTACACCTTATTTCTTCTTGATCCTATCTGAAACCACTACAAAGTGGCTTTTTCATTTTTGTCTAATCTTAAGGCAGATTTTTTACCCTAACCAACTTTCAGTACAATCTAATGCATTTAGTATCCATAAACTACATGGTGAGGTTAGACAAGAATATGTCATGACATACATCATATTTCATAAGTTACGTGAATGAACAAGTTCTTGACTCTAAATTTAGGTAGAAAGTAGCAGAAAGAATAGATACAGAAGTTCTCACATGTAGGTACTGGTTTAGTCCATGGCAGTCACAGTTCGAAACAAACCTTTACTCGGAGGAAAAGTTAGCAGATTTCTACCAGTAACATCTTGGACTTCACTCTTATCTGTAGAGCTATTTATGAAGCAGTCATGCAGTCAAAGCTGTGAAAAACATAGGTTCAAATAATTTCTACTCTGCAATATTTCTCCAAGCTTATTCATAGCATACTCCTATAAGCTAGGAATAATTTCACCCACAGGAAGCAACTCCAGGAAAAAAATTGTATCGCCCACAAAAACATGGCCTGCAGTCTTCAGCCCACATTGTATATTTAAATTCCTATCCTCATTGTGGCTAATGATGAGTTTAGATTTCAGAATGTCTGACAGCATTACATTCAGCACATCAAGATCTAGAGCCATTGTTTTGGCTTTAGAAAAATATCAATGTATATAGGCCTTTTTGTTTGAATTAAATGCATCACGTGCTGCAACTATATACATTAACTGTGGTTTTGCTAAAGGTTCAGAAAGAACAGAAATGTGTTCGTATGTGTAAAAGTTAAGAAGTGTAGATAAAAGGATAAGAATTCAGAATGGGTAGTGTAAATTCCAGAAAAAAGAATGGCAAAATCAACATATAATTTATAAAATGAACAATTATATATGGTAACAATCATGGCATAAAAAGAGAATGCAGAGAGAAACCTCAATATCCAGAGGATATCCAGAAATGGATGCATCTGAAGAATGTTTAATTGCCCTGAGATTCAAAATGGAAATGGATTTACGCTTCATTGGTGCTAATAAAAGGGCAAAGAACCTGTGTGGTAATGTTGACCACCAAACCAAGACAATTATACAGATTAATCTTTTTATAAACAAAAAGAATCATCTAATGCAAAGGGTCTGGTGTTAGCATTTTAGAATGCCTCTTGTTTCTTTTAAGTATGGAGACAGACAGGGATGGGAAAACAGGTCAAGATGCAGACTGTACAAAAGATTTATAGATTATAAGGATGATACAGTGTTGAAAAAGTAACATTAAGGAGTGTTGCTAATCAATGGGGAGGAAGTGAGAATGTGGAGGTGAAGGAAATCTGAGACAGGGCAACCACCACGTAATGAGAGCATCCTCTGTGTGAAAGTTACTAGAAAAGACAACAGCAAACCAAAATCAAATTGACTTCCAGAGGTCAATTTTAAAAACTTAGAGAATTCATAAGTAAGATTCACAGGAGTCCTCAGAAAAAGAGTCAGGAATGATTTTGCATCACAGGCTGAAGAGCATCATGTGATGCAAGAAAGTCAAATATGAAGCTAGACTCTGTAAACAGGAATAGAGCCTGCAGATCTTCTGATCTGTTTAACAACTCTCCAAAGTGCTTACTCCAGATTAGTGTACCATTGTCCAATAAACAACTGGATAGAATGAAGAGCCATGAGATTGATTAGTTGTGCAGAAGCATGATCTCTCAGGGAAGAGAGAAAAAGATGATGCTGTTTAGCTTGAAGAAAAAATATCAAAGAGAATATGATATCAGTCTTGAGGCCTTGAGAAACAGCCTGTTGAAAAAATAAGGGATGCTCTCTATCAGTTTGGAAAAAATCAAAACCAAAGCCAAGACTTTTTAATGCAAAGAATGGTGAAACACTGAAATAGTTTGGCTGCAGAGAATGTAGAATTTTCTTCATTTTCCAGCATCTGTTGAAGATGAGCTGGTTGATCCTGATTTGTGTTTTGATCACAAATATGAATCTTAGAGGAGATTGAATGTTTTCTTTTTATCTCTAGTCACAAGCCAGCTAATGTAAATTCAGTAGAATGTATTCTTTCTAACCTTAAGAGTAATGTCCTACTCTTTGCATCTGTCTCTTCTGTCAGTAGGCACACTTTTCATAAGTTTCTGCTTGTTTAAAAGAAAACTTCTCAGTATTAATTTTATTTTAAATGTCAGACATTGCTTTATTATTCATATTGAATTGTTTATTTTTGAAAATAGTTTTAAATGCTTCATATTATTTGTTATTACATTTTAATACTTTATGACTAATATTTTGGGCTTTTTTGAGCTTTTATTTATCAGAACAGTGAGTCACTGAAGAAACTCTACCTCGCACTTGAATTTAGACCAGAAAATATAAAAAGTTTCTTTCCATAAAAATAAGAATATGTTTGTGGGAGAATTATTTTACATTTATCAACTTTATATGTGTAATATTTATTAAGACCTTATTGAAAATGTGAAATTTGTACATTATATGAGATTTTGACTTAGCCAGACTAGATGGAGATTGCAGACAATTTGACAAGGTTGGTCAGATTTCAGTGAAGTCTAGAAGGTGCTGATGTAACAATATACTCTTGTTCTACATGCAACACTGATAGAAGAGTCAGAATTCTGGCAGGATTTTACAGTGGAATAATTCTTACTAAAATGTTAGTTACAGTGCTTTTCATTGTAGGTTTATTTCTATTCTTTAAGAGGGTTTTTTTACCTATAGTACTGTATATAGGAAGAAAAAAGAGGTGGGTATAAAACCATGATATCAATACATTTGCACTTCAAAGAGAGAGGCACATACGCTTAATACCTCTGCTCTGGCTTGTTCCAGGGAAGTCCTTCAGAGTTCTCATTCTCTCCATTTGACTGTTGACCAGTAACAGGTTGACCATTTCTGTCAACCAGTGACTGGTCTACAGCCTTATTTCTTTACCCTGTGATTTTTTTACTTTTTTTTTTTTCTTTTTCTTGGCAGACCTGTCATTAAGATGAGCACAAGTCTTTTGAATAGAGCAGAACTTCATTATGTACTAGTCAAAATTTTTCCATCTACCAGCCAAACCATTTTTCCAATCAGCCACTTCTCCAGGGGGAAGCTTCCTTTTTCTGAGATCTCATGATCAGACAAGAATCTCAGTGTAAGTTTAAATAGCATGTTGTATGTGGATACAGAACGGGTTTTCCCCTTACTTGAAATCTAACTAAACACAATCTAGCATCAGTGGTCTTGGAATTGTTAATTGCATTGGTATAGGCCCTAAATTATGACTGAATTTACTGTGACTCTCAGCAGCGGTGTGATACTGTCCTTATTCCTGGCTTCTAAACTATATTCTCCATATACCTTCTTCACCTGCTTTTGTCCTCTGTTGTAAGGAATCCCTGAAGCTTTTCAAATGGGCTTCTGTCCTGGGTTCAGCTACAGCAGTCATTTTTTCTCCTTCTTAGTAGCTGGTGCAGTGCTGTGTTTCTTGACTTTCAGTCTGGGAACAACGCTGATAACACCGATGTTTTTAGTTGTTGCTAAGTAATGTTTACTCTGACCCAGGACTTTCTCAGTCTCATGCTCTGCCAGAGAGGAGGGGAAGCCAGGAGGAAGCAGAGACAGGACACCTGACCCAAACTGGCCAAAGGGGTATTCCATACCACAGCACATCATGCCCAGTATAGAAACTGGGGGGAGTTACCCGGAAGGCCCAGATCGCTGCTTGGGTCGGGCTGGGTATCGGTCGGCGGGTGGTGAGCGGTTGTGTCCTTTTCCCTTGTTATTCCTCTTATCATTATTATTGGTAGCAGCAGTGGTTTGTATTATACCTTAGTTACTGGAGTGCTGTTATCTCAACCCGTGGGAGTTACATTCCTTCGATTCTCCTCCCCATCCCTCCGGGAGCAGGGGGAGGAAGGAAGAGGGGGGGAGTGAGCGAGCAGCTGCGTGGTTCCAAGTTGCCGGCTGGGCTTGAACCACGACAGGTTCCCAGATCAAAGCGAGCATCCTTCTTGGGGAATCTCTCTCAATTTCTTCAAACCTCAGGTAGTCTAATTTTTTTAAGAAATTAGTGTCTTTCTTCCTCTTACCTCTTTGTTAAACTTTAATTCCTAAAATGGAAATTGTCATCATCATAGAATGGTTTGGAAGGGACCTTTAAGATCATATAGTTCCAACATGCTACCATGGGCAGGGACACTTTCCCACTACACCAGGTTGCTCAAAGTCCTGTCCAACCTGGCCTTGAACACTTCCAGGGATTTGGTATCCACAACTTCTCTGTGCCAGTGTCTCGCCACCCTCATAGTGAAGAATTCTCACTGAAGTGAATATTCATACCATAAATTTTACTGTTTTGTTATATGAAGGACACTTGTATTGATTCTGTCAATATTAATACCAATAATGTGTGTAGTGGGATGTGTTTAGCTTTTCCTACTTAGAAAGCATTAGGATTCATTTTTATGGTAACTGTTCTTTAGCAAATATCACAATTTTCATTGAAGCTGTTAGATAGCAGGTTTGTAAAACATCTCAAACATATTTTGTGAGCATGCTAGAAAAAGACTGTGATAGCATAGATCTAAGCACACAATCATATACACACAAATGCCTTTCAGTTCTTCCAGACAGCCTTATGCCTTTACAAATGCTAAAATGTCATTCAGCTCAAGTGGAGTCTTTGCCCTTAAGTCATCATCACTCTAAACCAATCTGGTACATAAAGTATGATAGAAGTGACAGCAAGTACTATAGGTTACACCACTTACAGTGTAACTAGGAATGGTGTTTTTTCATGTCCTTTTTCTGCATCACTTTCTGCAAAGCAAGTATGTTATGGTGGTCAAAGGTCTAGACACAGCAGCACATAAAATTTAAGTACCTGGATACCATGCTAAGACCCAAGATGTATCCAGGAACAAAGCAAAAGACTGGCAGTAGCTGAATGTTAAGTTCACTTGAAAAATTCCTTTCCCGATTCACGGTCAAAAGCATGAGGTAGGATTGGTAATTACATCTGAAAGTCTTTTCTCATTAAACATCAAAGGGAGGGACCTTTTTAAAAAAATAATAAATTCTTTTCATATCAAGCAAATCAGTTGTATTATTTTTATTTTCATCTTAGCAGCATTACCAAATAATGGACTACTTTTTTAATCTGTTTCTACACTCCTAGTGTGGAGCAGAGAAAAGGCAATAGATAAAGCATATTGTGCAGAAAGAGTATTTGTCAACAAGTTTGTTTCATGGTTTAGCTGTCAGGACTGTTTTCAGGCTTTTTATAGTTGCAATTTTTTATTATTTTTTTTCTTCTGTCGTACTTTGCCCTGTCTCCCTTTTTTATATTTAGATTTAGGATGAAAGCAAAAGACCAATTAGAGTTTCTGAATTGAATTCTTAATGAAAATACTCTTTTTTCTTTCCTTCATAACAGCAAAACTAACCATAAGTTGAAACTCTTTCATTTTGGCAAAGTATTAGTGTGAAATATTAGTACAGATATTAAAAGGAACCTTTAATACAAAGAAGGAAAGGAGCAGAGGGAGTATCCTGATGAAAAAACAGAACATATTACTTACAGTGATAAGATGTCTGCAGGCCAGAGGGAGAGAAAAAGACAAGGAAGGTTGAATTTAAAAGAAATAAATTCCGTTGGAAGGTTTAAGAATATAAGAATAGATGTCTTTCCAAGTTAGGGTCTCTTCAGTGAAAGCTGAAAGGCTGGATTGGTAAGCATCATGACAGTTTGTTAACTGGATAATATAGAGTAATACCTCTTACAGTCGATCTGAAGAAAAAGCAAAATAACTGAGTTTGTCTTTTTTTTTCCCAACTTATCTCTGAACCTGGTAAGGTCTTTTGTTGATAGCTGGATATAGGAAATATATTCTTTCTGTACATTTAACTTGAAAACAGTAAAGCAAAATAATTAATTTAATGGTGACCATCAAATTGTACCACATTCTGTTCCCTAGACAGGACAGTCCTGATGCCTGGTGTTCAGTATTCTATTCTGAAAGTGCCTGAACATAATGTAGTCTAAAAGGACATGAACAACCAACTTCTTTGGCAACTGACTACACAGAAGTTTCATGCAGAAGTGAAGCCTGCTTTGCTAATTTTAACCAGACATGCCTTGGTATGTAGCAAGGCAATGAAAAGTGTTTAAACCTTAAAAGTCTTAGGGTGAATTTATGATAGGTTATTGCGGCAGTGACAAGAGTGTGATTTTTGAGTCTCTCCTGACTCACAAACAGTAAAAGAGCAAAGACCAGACCAGTATTAGGCCACAAGTCTCACAGCAGAGCTGGGCTGTTATAGGGTTTACCAGGTAATCTGAACTGTGCTTGTAATTTGGGTTCTGATACAGCTCCTTGGTGACATAGAAAGGAGTATTGAGACTGGCACTGATAAATAACTCTGTGACCAGCTCAGTCCTGTCGTGAAAATAGAGTGGTAGATCTAGCAGTAAATTACTGCCATAAACCCTCTTCCCACAGCCTCTGCAAGGTATGTGGCAAGTCTCTTGCGGTTTTTGCCTGCAAAAACAGCCAAGGTCTTTGACAAAAGATGAGCATTTCTGCCAACTTTAGCATATTCCAGTATGCTTTAGTATCTTATCCTTTCCTGCAGAAAATATGCTGCCTTTCCTGTGATCCCATGTAGGCACGTGTTTGCTAACATGATGATTGGTGGTTTACAGTCATTGCCGTTAGCTGATTTGAAATACACCTGCTTCCGTTTTGTTGCTAATTTAAAAGGCTGGCTTCACTGCTATGCTGACTTGAAGGTGAGACTAAGTGATGAAATTACTGTTGCACATTCACTCTCCCACAGCTGCAGAATTTCCATTTAAAACTATGGTAAAGACTTATCTAAGTCATTAGCCCTTTTCCATTGCAGTAATGCCAGGTTTGAATGTGCTGTATTCATCTGGGTAATTTACTTCTAGAGAAAAAGCAGATCATTAATAAAAGGTGGAAATAAAAAGACAGTCATAATAGGTTATAATCAAGATAACTAGTGGTAATATAAAATAGAAACTTTTTAACAACCTTGTGAGCTTGTGAGGAACTGATATTATAGCTTCATTTTATTTCTCATATCTGAAAAAAAAAAACCAACAAAACTTTCACTAGTTGGAAATACTAACATTTTTGTCTAATAGGCACCAAAATACATTATATCAACATATGTTTGTTTCAACATTGTAGAAATACATGTGTGGTTTTTTCTCACATTTTAACTTTTTTATTAATTCAGAAGTATTTGAAGGCATTTTTACAATGACTTTTAGATACATACTATATACTTGCATATGATCGACTTTTCCTATGTGTATTAGTGCCCTCTACAGGGTGCACAAATACACTTACCTAAATACTTATAATTTATGAATGGTGTGTTAATTCCTATATATTAAATTGCTGTAGTAGAGCTGTTTCAAAAATCTGGATAATGGACCTGCTGCTTTCTGGCTTCCTTTTGCATGAATAAAACAATTTATAAAATTGTAAGAACACAGCAGTAGTTATCACATAATCTTAACAGTTTTTCAGTATGCCGCAGTAGTGGCAAAGTAAAAAACATAAAAGCACGTCTACATACGGCATAAAGAACCAGCCACTAAAACGTATATATGGCACCCTATGAATCAGTTTTAATGCAGAGGGTAACTTAGATGACTTCTGATGTAGCTGAAATGATATTTCCAAACAAGCTTTCCTAAATTATGTAAAATTCAGATACGCCAACTGCTGAGCAGATATTGAAGACAAAAACCTTCAACGTACTTGGGTTGTGTGCATTGTTGCTCTACTCTCAGTCCAATATCAGTAGTTAACTAACTTCTAAAGATGGTAATTTCTCTTTTTTAGCTATAGATAAAGTAAAATAATCTGTACTCCTAATTTAGACAATTAATGAGATGTTTAAATGTAATGGAGAAACTCCTGATAAATTCCTCTCAGCTTTTGACTTCTCAAAATCAAACCATTTATTTATGGAATATCTTAACTGAAAGGCAAATGCCCTTTTATAAAATTTTAGTAGTTAATTCTTTTGAACTTTTTGAAGAAAATTGGATAGACATTCCTGGCTCGGTTTTGTAGGTAGGCAGCAGTGTTACAGAATTTTCAGAAAGCTTCATAATGTTTTCAGATTGTTCTTGAAACTAGATGAGAAACAGTTTTCTCATTCTCACACACCCCCCCACCCCAGATTCTAACATTTTTCCATAGTATTCTGTACAAATATATGACACACTGCTTTTAGTAAAAATCAAGATAAAATTATAAGATAGTTTAATTAGCCTTTATTTTATGCTCAGGATATCCAAGTTCATATCCCATTCTTTTACACCCCAGGTGAGTTCCCTAGTTACGAAGCTATTGACTGTTGTTTGATTGTGTTCTCATTCATTGATTCATTCATTTTTCACCAAGGAAGCAGCAATTCTATTTTGTAACTGATTAACTATTCATTAGAACATAAGACTGAGAAGGGTTATCTTCTACAACAAAATGAAAATACAGTCTTTTTGATCTACTAAGTAAACAAATAATTTCATTAAAATTCCTATTTTTCCACATTGGGAAAGCCAATTTTTGTTCCACTATTGTAAACCCAGAATCATTTACATCATTTTAAGAAAAATGCAAGTCCAGACTGTATCTAGGAAGAGAAGATGATTTTTTGGTTTTTAGGAATTATTTACTGTGAAACCTAAATGTAAGCTTTAAATCTATTCATATATTTCACTGTTGTAACTTTTCAAGGAGAATGTGTCAATTCTACCAGAAAATGGTTGTTGTTAATCATTTTTATTGTTGTGTATCTTCATCTGTCATACATCATGGGGGAAAAAAGTAAAAGAAGCTATGAAAGCAGTTATGTTTAAAAACTTGTTATTTGTAAATCCCTTACATATTTTACAATTTCCTTCATATTTTGAAAAAATATTCAATTTTAATGTGACTCTTAGCTGTTTCATGCAAACATATTAAAATTTTTCATCCCAAATGTAGCATTTAAAATAGTTATTTCCAATTATTAATTGAATTATATAACCAGAACTAGATGATCTTAAGGTCCTTTCCAACCCTAACTATTCTATGATTCCTACCTGTACTTCCAATATGGCCACATAAGTGTCATACCTGAAACCATCACTATTTAACATTGGTCTGTTTTGCTGCTGAGGGATTCCGTAAGATTGAAATACCAGCAATCATGCCAATCATGTTTCCATAAAATTACCTACTTACTTTCATTTTAGTTTTGTACACCTCCATAGCAAAAATCCATTTGCAACATGCTTTTTTTTAGTACAAAAACCTTCCTAAATTAAATTTCAAGCCATTTATTAAAACTGAAAGTCTTGAAGAGCTGCACAATCAATGTGTGGTCCAGTAGCTGCATTCTGACTCCTCTGGGTTTCTAATCAGCCTGAGATAAATTATAATAATAGCTTTTAAAAAAGAAGTACCAAGCATTTGCTGTGGCTTTTTTATGGTTGTTAAACTGAGTAATTGAATATTTCTCTTTTTTTTTTCAGTCTGGCATTGATCAGCTCTTCCAGGGTCTTAGTATTGAATCCCACAAAGGCACTTTTAAATCTTACCTGTGTACATGTGGTAAAAGAATTAAGAATTGTTTTTTCTTATTGCAATTACACTTTTAGAACATAAAGTCTATGTTTTCAAGGTCTCTTCAATGGTAAAACAATCTTGATTAATTACTCACATTTCTCTGTAAAGCCTGCAGATACTTTAACTTGATAATGGGTTTGCAACAAGTAGAATCATAGAATCATAGAATAGTTAGAATACAGTAAGTACAGTTACAAGCTTCAAAAATGATATTTACAAAAATATTTTACAAACTCTTCCTTAAACTCTCTCACTCATAAGACAAATTACAGCCTAATACTTGCATAATCTTAGTACTTCATATTGTTACTTGACATTTCTGGAAAACCTAGACAAAGATGAAGGCAGTAAGATATGGCTGTGCCTGTGATGCTACAATGCCATATAATTTGCACACATCAAAATGCTACACAATTGTGCTGTCAGAGCATTTGATGTGGTTTGCTTACCAGAATGATATGAAGGAGTGGGATAATGCTAGTGTATGGGTTATCTTTCACAGCAAAATAATGTATTAGTTTTTTTGATTCTTGGTTCATCAGCTCCTCAGCTAGCATTCTTTTCGCCTGAAAGGTACCAGGGTTGTTACGTGAGCTAACTCATAAATTACAAAGGGGTTATTTTCTGGTTAAATAAATGACAAAATTTCTTTAGCATGGACATACATAAGCAAATATAATCTGGCACCAAATAAATTGTAACCAGTAAATTGACCAGAAATCAGTAGTTTACACTGGTCTCTGAATTCTGAATATTCAGTTTCAGGAGAAAGTGTAACTAGTTTTGATTGTAGCAAAAGGGTCACTTTGAAAGTAGTATATTTTATAGGTCTGGTGTTTCTGGTGTTCATAAATCTGCTATGCATAAAGAGGTTTCTCTATAAATACAGAATTGTACACAACTTCTGGCCTTTTTGCCTGGATCGTACTATCTGCTGAGCGTTCTCCGGCAACCTGTATAGTGACCAGAAGTTTGCCTTCAGTGGTGCTTCTTTCTTAGTGAAGTCTTTACTTAACTCATTCTCTTCCACTGGAAGCTGGAAGTGGGAGTAATTTTATTCAGTTACACTTACAGTTTTGATTTTACATCCTTTGCACATACTCGGTGCCCTTGCTATTTTATTTCTTCTGAAAGGTTCACTTTTTATAGCTATCCATTCTAACTCATGTTCCTTTGAATTCAGTTCCCTAACTACTTCCTTTTGAGCTGTACTTGAAAGGGCTTGAAGGTTCAAGTAGTTTCTTTTTATTCTTTTTTCCTGTGCATTCATCTCTCTCTAGAATTTCACTCATCTCAAAGCAGGTCTTGGTTATGATTCTGTAAGTGAGGGAATACAGTTAATAGATCCTTGTCTTATTTCTGTAAAAAAATAATTGTTTTAACATTGTAAATCATTAAATACTTAAGCTATATTTCTTTCATTAAAAAACCCCATGCTAATCACTTTGAATCCTGATGAATATTGTTCTATTTATTATTCACGGAAAGGTATGTTTGTAACACCATTTCCTAAGGAGTATTGAACTACGTGATCAAACTTCTTGTCGTGGTTCAAGCCCAGCCGGCAA
>NW_009935885.1:0-68603 GCF_000696875.1 Nestor notabilis
AGGTGATCCTTGAATATAAACCAGCAGTCTTTGTTTTCCAATGAATAATGCTTCATTCCAAAAGTCAAATTCTCTCTTTGAAACCATGCCTTCTTTTTTGTTAAGAAAGCTTAACTTTTCCATTGAGCTCCTTATGAAATAGCTTTGTGTCCTTGTGTCTGCATACTATGTAAATGAAACAGGAGCATACTCTGCCATCATGAAATGCATTAAAAGTGTAGCAGACCTGATCACCTTTCTACTCTAAGAGTAGTGCATAAGACAGAAATTTTTATAAAGCTCTATTGAGGAAAATTATTTCATATAATACAGCACCCACTCAAAGGATTCTTTACAGATCAGTTTCTTTCTTTCCAAAAGTCCTGCCCAGGTCTGGGTGCCTGTGGGATATCATTGATAGAGGTGATGACTGAAAAATCTCCCATAAAATAGTGATTGTTTGACAAATACCCTGAAGGATTCATTCAAGAAGGTTCAGTGGAACTGAATCACTGTATCAAAGCCCCTTCTTGGGCCACTCCAGTGCCAAGGACCCTGGACACATTGGGGAACCTCAGAGAAAGAAGAGGGGACTTGGCTATCAGTAAAGCAGGGAAAATGGATGGAGGAGATAACGCGTCAACAGTGGAGAGGAGTAGTGTGTCACGTATGCCAGTCATGTTCAGTAATGAAATCTTGATCTGAGAAACAGCACGACAGAGCAAACTTTAGATATTTATATTGAATGCTTCACCTGTGAGCATCACTCATTATCTCCATCTAATGAGGTAAGCTAGCTACTGGAACTAGTGGAACCTGGCCTTAAAAGTGGACTCTCCATACAGTGTCTCAAAGCCAGGGATGTCAACATAAAGTTGCTTCAAGGACCAGGTTCTTTGTCCTGAAGCTAGAAGATAGAACTCTAAGAACTGTACACAGGGCCAGGGCTGTCAGTGCTGGCTGTCTGCCTGCTCCAGAGCTGGACCTGGATTGAAACAGAGAGATTCAGTTGTGAATCTGAAGGTGCACTATTTCTTTTGAGATGCGCTATAGCATCTCAGACACCATCATGAAGCTCGTGGATATGATATGGCCCCTGTATCTTTTTGATTAGCAGCTGGAGACTAAGAAGGCTGCCCTATGCCATCTTAAGTAGCAGTTGATTAAGTGGCTCACTTGAACTGCATACATATGAGCTAGGTATCTAAGCTCTCATTACGTTTACAGGACAGTCAGTTAATCTAGTCAATCTAATAAATGAAACCGAGACAATTATCCATCTTCTCCTAAAATAGATTCCTATGGGTCGGCTGAATTTGTCTCCACACTCCAGCAACTGTATTGACTAGATTCCCATCAACTAAGACACCTAATTCATATGTAGACACTGAAATTACATTCACCTTAAATGACAACAAGATGAATCCCAGCCCTGCAAGTCTCAGAGTAGGTTTTGAGGGTCTGTGGCTCCTGGGCAATCTAACCCAAGGTTTTGCTGGCATTACAGCTACTTAGTGGAGTTGACACATTGTTCAGTTTCATAAAGGTAAACAGAATGACATCCTGTTTTGTGGTGATTTTCCAAGCTCAAATTTTGTTGGGAGGTCTGGATATCTGGAATTTCAGAATAATTCAGTCTTCATATAATTCAGGTTGAAACTGAAACATGAACTGGTAGCCTTGTGTTTTCATACTATGCAGCCAGAGTTCTCCTTTAGGTAGCTCTCCTTGAGACTACAGAAGCTTGCATTACTTTCACCTGTATGGCTTTTATGTCTTCACAGATGATCTATTGGCCCTGCCTCCAGCCTGCTATCTCTGCTGTAATATCTCACCTCCAGCAAACAGACCACAGGAATCTGTGGAAAACAAAGAACTAAAAGAAGGAACACTCCTTTTTTTGCCTTATTTCCCCTTGGCATGGCTAAAGCTCAGTGAAAACGATGGGTCCTAACCTGCATGGAACAACCTGCATGTAAGCCCAGATCTTTTCTGATCTGAGAAGAAACCATCTTGTGTAATTTATTTAATAAAAATGGATTTCTTAGCGAGCTCAACAATTACACTGTTAGTTCCCTGATTATGCCTGGATAATGATTTGTCAATTAAGGCTCGGTACATTTAGAGATGAATTACAAGGAAACTCCAGTTGTTAATTTTCCATCAAAATTTGTTTTTTGCATAAAGAACAGTGTTGCTGTTCAAGGACTAGATTTGTTACCCTTCCTCCCATCTCATGTAAGATGTTGATGTCTATGGGCTAATTTAAATAGTACAGGAATAACAGAATTTAGCCTCAAGTATTTAAATCTAACAGCAGTATTGAGAATGCAGGCATGAAAAAAAAATCAATAACTGAGCTGAAAATATTCTTCTTTCATATATTTGGGTACTTGGTAAAAAGTAATTACTTGTTTCTGTTTCAATTTCATCAAAAGCTGGCAATCTGAAGTATCTAGCTCCAAGGCTAAATTAGTCTCTTGCTGTTTTATTTAAGTAAGAACCAAGATTACAGAGTTGGTCAGTTACAGAATTCTTATTTTAATCTGTTCTTCTGGGAAGGTTCTTCCACTAATTGGAAATGTATTTTACAGATTGATCTTTCAGAATACAGCAAATAATTAATTTTCAAATCTTTTAGGACTACCCTCCTCTTACCAACAGGTTGCTAGTCTGGCTCTGACTGCTACGCATCTTGAAGCTTTTAGGTGATGTTTTACATATCCTTATTCCTGTTCAGTTTCTTTGCATTTCTGGATAACAGACATTTAGACAGCGGATTCAGCTCACAGGTTTAGGCTCTAAATTTCAGGGGTTTCCATGCAGGTATTTACATACGGATGGCACATAAGCTCTTGGTTTTACAGATTTACAGGCAGCTGATTCTAAGGGTGTGATTTAATTGCCTACACAGGCAATTAAATTAGAGGTGTCTAATGCCATTTGAGATGCATTAGTCTACTGAAGAGTAGAACTTAATACCAGTTAAGTAGTTAACACTGAAGTGCTGGATTGTCACATAGGACACAAGAAACTGCCATGGAACCTGATGAAATCGATCTCCAGGTCCTGAGGGAGATGGCAAATGAAGTTGCCAAGCCACTGTCCATCATATTTGAAAAATCATGGCAGCCAGGTGAAATTCCCGACAACTGGAAAAAGGGAAATATAACCCCTGTGTTTAAGAAGGGTAGAATGGAAGACCAGTCTGTCTCACCTCTATGCCTGGCAGGATCATGGAGCAGATTCTCCTTGAAACCATGCTAAAGCACATGAAAAACAAGGTGGTTGGTGACAGCCAACATGGTTTCACCAAAGGCAAATCCTGCCTTACCAATTTTGTGGCCTTCTATGATGGGGCTACAGAACTGATGGACAGGGGCAGAGAGCAGTTGAGATCGTCTACCTGGACTTGTGCAAAGAATTTGACACTGTCCCACACAACATCCTTGTCGCTAAATTGGAGAGACATCAATTTGATGGATGGACCACTCAGTGGATAAATAACTGGCTGGATGGCCACAGACAAAGAGTTGTGGTCAATGGCTCAGTGTCCAATTGGAGTCCAGTAACAAGTGGTGTCCCTCAGGGGTTGGTGTTGGGACCATCTTGTTCAACATCTTTGTCAGTGACATGGACAATGGAATTGAGTGCGCCCTCAGCAAGTTTGCCGACGACACCAAGCTGTGTAGCTCGGTTAATACGCTGGAGGGAAGGGATGTCATCCAGAGGGACCTGGACACGCTTGTGAGGTGGGCTGATGCCAACCTCATGAAGTTTAACCAAGACAAGTGCAAGGTCCTACACCTGGGTCGGGACAATCCCAGGCACAGCTACAGGTTGGGTGGAGAAGAGATTCAGAGCAGCCCTGCGGAGAAGGACTTGGGTTGGTTAATGAGAAACTGAACATGAGCCTGCAGTGTTTGCTTCCAGTCCAGAAAGCCAACCGTGTCCTGGGCTGCATCAAAAGAAGTGTGACCAGCAGGTCAAAGGAGGTGATCCTGCCCCTCTATTCTCCTCTCATGAGACCTCACTTGGAGTATTGTGTCCAGTTCTGGTGTCCTCAACATAAAAAGGACATGGAGCTATTGAAGGAAGTCCAGATGAGGGCCACGAGGATGATCAGGGGGCTGGAGCACCTCTTGTATGAAGACAGGCTGAGAAATTTGGGGCTGTTCAGCCTGGAGAAGAGAAGGCTGCATGGAGACCTCATAGCAGCCTTCCAATATCTGAAGGGAGCCTACAAGGATGCCAGAGAGGGACCCTTCCAACCCAGGGGGGTTAGAAGTAGATATTAAGGTCCTTCCCAACACTAATTATTTTATGATTCTATGATTCTAAGGCTCTGGAATAGCAGCCTAACTGCTAAGTAGGATGTTCTATAGTATATCAGGAGGCACCAGATACTTACGTTTAGACAACTGAATAGTTTCCTAAGAGCTATTTGATTGACAGAATAGATGTATTCACGAGCAGAACTGTTCTTTAGGCTCTATTGACAGCACTGATTTGATACTATTTGACTATGGGCTTTATTTAGTTATTGATACACAGGCATCCAGTTCCATTTTAGATGTCTTATGATAGCCTGTATGGACTTCAGCTGTGTTAAAAGGACGGTCAAAACAGATTTTTCTTCTTCATACCAATTTCACTTCTACTTTCTCTTCCTTCCATCATGAATAAAGAGAACAGGCTAAAGCCCGTGTCTTTGCACATACTTTCTAGAAATGTGAAGAATTTAATTACCACCAAGTGTTCTCTTTTTTTATACCTTACATGACCATACCTGTTTTTCCATTTAGCTCAGGTACTCTGTTTTCTAGACTTCAACTCTTACTTACTGATTTTCCCTAGACCCCCTTCTGTTGCTCCACAACTGTTTCAAAGAGTGCTACCCATAATCACAAATATTCAGCTCAGGCCTTAGCAGTGCAAGTAAGACTCCTTATGGGATGCATTTTGTTTTGTTTTGTTTTGTTTTGTTTCCCAAAAGATGTTAATGGCTCATGTTCAGTCTGAGACCAACAGCAACCCCTAGATTTCTACACACAGATGCCTGGCCTAACCTGGTATTCCCTGTCCTGAATTTGGGTAGGAATAATCATTTGTATGTATTTTGCTCTTGTCCATACTGACTTCCTTTTTTTTTTTTACAGACCTATTTTGACCCAATTTGGCAAGGTGATTTTTACCTCCAATGCTATGTTCCAACATGCATGCATCTTCTCCAGTATTCCTGCAGCCCTGCACAGCCTTCTGCCATTATCTACGGGGTTTTTCCCACGCTTACTGTTGCTTCTCTGTAGTAACTATGGGAACAGATTTTCCCATTTGCATAAGTTACACAAGATTATACAGCACTGTTCCTCATGGAGGACAGGAGAAATAACTACTCCAAAGACTGTTTATGGCATGACTCTGAAGTCTTCTTTTAGTTTTATACAATCAAAGCACACTAGTGCTGAAATCCCTGAAATGTTCACTGAGATGTTGCACTCAAAGAACTAATATCTTCCCTTGAGACTTCAATAACCTCATAGCCAAATTAATAAAAAAAAAAAAGAAAAGCATGCCTGACTTATTTTCCACAAAAATGCAGAAACTGGCCCTAATTACTAGGACCATAATAAAGTAGGATCTTGAGAAGAAATCTGAAGAGATTGTGCTGACTTTATCAACCAGATTCACTAGCATGCTTCAGATTTAAAATCAAATATGTGATTTTGAGAAAAAAATAAAAGGGGTGATGTTTCACCTGCATGGAAACACTTGCCACAAAACTTCATAATTAATCAAGCATTTTCGTAATGTTCTGAACCAAAATAATAGTAAATTCAGTATTGTGTCTTCACCAGTGACAAAAATCACATGCTTCTGAAAATAGTACAAGAAACAGAGAGTAATCTGTTCCCTGTGACTGTGTCATCCTACTCTCTAATGTCAAAGTGTCTTAAACCCTGAAGCATGAAACTTTTTACTCCTTCCACAAGGTTTTTTTTTGGAAGAACTGTTGTGATTCTGAAACTTTGGTGACAATAATGTCTAATTCTAGTTTTCATTCTCTCTCATATTTGTCTCACAGCTCGTCGGATTTCTCTTTTTCCTGAATTAACAAATCTCTCTCCTTTCTGAATTACTAAATCATGCCTTTACTGAAATATTTCATACTGAACTGAAAGGTGGCTTGGGACTGCCATAAAAACTTCCCAGCTAAGTTCTCTGTATTCTCACTGTTGTCCAAAGGAGCCATCCTACAAAAACACATCCAGTCTTGTGTAGAGGCAGGTAAACCCTGGTTGCCAAAGGTGACACTAGCTGCAAAATGGAAGGATATAAGATTAGAGCATCTATCTGTTTTGTTGTAGAAAAAACCCTTCCATTCACAACGATAAACAAGAACAGCAGCAGCTGGCAAACCCCCTCATATTCATTTCAATCTCAGCAATATTTACATTTTGTTCTGAAATACAACTTGTGCTTCTGCGTACTTCGAAACAGATGCTGTGTCCAAAGAGTGGGTGAAGTGATGCTTACAAACATAATAGAGCTGTTCTTCATTTGTTCTAGTGTGCTGGGATAGACGGAACAGCACACTCCTGTGGTCTGAAGAGCACTGAAAATCTGGAGGTCCCAAACAGTAGCCCCACACTTCCTGATGGCTTTCTGTGCTGCTTGTCACACGTAACAATATCTTCCTATGCTGCTGTCTAACACTAAACAGAAAAATCAATACTGTGCTTTGTCGCCTGAAGCCATCTAATTCTGTGAGTTACCAGTAACTTTTATTATAACTTCAAGGAAAAAAGGAGGAAAACCAGGGATCTAATTTTAGTATCTTTACAACAAAGACAAAAGCACTGGCTATGTATACAGTATTATACATACTCATCAGTGCAAATCAAGATATAAAAGACATTACATTCACTATACAACAACAAAACAAACATGCACTGAAAAGTTACAGGGAGGTGTTCCTAAAAATGGTAGCTTTTTGACCTAGTATGCCAAAACATATTTGTTTGGCAGTAACCCTGTATGAAAACTTATGATTCAGAGGTGAATGACTTCATATGTATTTAGACCATAGATATTTAGTTGTCTGGTTAAGTATCACACACACGCACAAGAAAAAGAAAAAGAAACAAGAAATTGTATTTCATGGGCTCTTGCCTCTGGGTGTAATCAAGTAATTTCTGTAGCCAAACACACAACACAGGCTATGTGTTATTATGTTTAATAATGATTAATTATGATTAATAAAACAGTAGTTGTCATACATGAGGAAATTAAACAGTAAATGGGCAAATGACAGTACTTGCCTGTGGCAAAGACAACATTCTTTGACACTAGTCTATATTCCACGATGGAGAACTGAGGAAGCTCAATCCTCTCCACGCCAGTGACTGCATTATCTCCACCTCTCCAGTAGAACTCTATGTCATCAGTTGTGTAGCCATCTGCACGCAAAGCACAATAGTAAGTCAGAAATAACAGCAGACTCAAAGGTAGCCGCAAAGACACGCAGGCAGTTTGTCATTTGAGACAATGAAAAGCATCGGAACAGTTGGAGTCCTGTATGGTATTTTGTTCTGTTTTCTCCTGAAGAGCTGTGCCATTACAGTCTGCTCAGGAATTTGAAGCAATATATTCTGAGCTGGTTTTTATTTTTGGTTTTTTTTGTAACACTCTCAGAGAATTCACATAGAGATTAATGGCCACAAGGTGACAGAAAATGTTACCCAATAACCTGCAAAGTTGCATGATTTTCATATACATTTAGCACTGAAACCGAGTGTATATTTATGCTAATAATCACAAGAAGGTGGACTGTTCAATGAATAAAGACAAACAATTGGGGCAGATTTTTTCCACTCACACTAAAGAGTGTGAGTAGCACCATTTCCATCAGCTTCTGTAGTGGAGGACTGCAGCTGAATATAGAATATATACTAGTATTTTCTGTATATGGCTTACATCTCCAGCCAGTAGCAGAAATGGAGCAGGAACTCTTGAGGCGCAAGTATACATCTGAATATTTCAAACCTAGGACATGACTTGGTGGTTGAGAGAATCTGGTTCTGTTTGGAACACAATTGCAAATCATAAGTGGGGCCGATATGAAAGCCCAAGGGGGTTCCTCTGTCACAACCATCCATGCATAATAAAGTAGACCAAAAGAAAATGGCATCACAGTATTTGCTTTCTTGAAAATTAATGTGATTGACTGAAATATGAACATTCATTCTCTTATGTTGAAGATAAGCATCCAGTCACTGCCACTGCCAAGTAGACAAGAGCAATAAATTACTTCATTCTGTCCTAAATCCATTTTTCTAGGATGTATCCATCCATCCAGAAATGGATGACTCCTTCTATTTTTTTAAAAAAGTCAAATAAACAAACAAGCAAAAAATCCAAAGGGTGATAATTACATGATTCACACAGTGTTTATAGATACCAGTATGAATATTACACAGTTCTATAAAAGGAAAATTGCCCCGCATCTGAACTAGGTTTTACATGCATTTCCTTATGTACATACAGCTTTCTATTTCCAGAGTACAGTTCTGTTCATCTAATGGGTATCTTCTCAAGTCCATCATACAAGCTGCAGTGGTTGTGATTCTGAAATACAAACATGAAATAGAAATGCTGTACAGCCAGTAATCCAGTTTTTGTTGTTGTCATTTATTTTCCAAAGTGAGGATCCTCTGATGAATAACTTACAATATTTTAGGATCTGGTCCATTGTTTTACACTGAGCAGCAGCTTAATGCAACAGCAGTTACAGTGACTGCAATAGAACAATTCACTGTGACTTACCCTTATGCAACCAGTCCCTTTGGGGTTCAATGGACATATCCACATATGCGAGTACTACACAAACATTTGCTGAGATTAAAAAATATGACTATATACCAGAAAATGTGAAGCAAAAGAAGTCTGCTACAAATGTCAAAATGATTAGAGCTGTATGAATAACTGATTCCTTGGTTTTGTGACAGCTCTAGAAAAAAACTGAAATGCTGAAAAAATGCTTTAGTCCAGCAAAACGCTTTGTTTCAAAGTTGAGTATACTTCTCTAGTTTTCAGATTTGAAGAAGATTTTGTAACGAAGCACTGTAGTGAATTTTAAATTTTCTCCCCGAATAACAATACATTTTTGCTTCTTATCTGTAATGCAGGCAATTGAGCATACTAAGGATGAATTTGCCTAACATTTCACTATTGATGCATCTGCATTTTCCATCAAGCTCTTGCATATCAGGGGTGTAAAAAATGTACATGTACAACCAAAAAAGTTCTATTAACAACTTCACACAACATTGGCACTTTTTTTTTAAATATATATTAATGAACTTAGATATTTGTACTAACATATTTCAGTCTTTTGCTGAATCACAGCCTTCATCAAGAATAGGTACCTTATTGTGCATCATTTTCTTTATAATGGCTTCATATATATTTCACAAATTATCTTCTGGGCCCGACTAGGTCCATTCCTTACTGATCTTTTTCTGATATAAACAAGAGATGGATCTTGTACACAGTTCCTAAACAAATAATATTCTGGTGACAAAGAGGAAATGCCTTAAATGTACCTCTAAAAGCTGGAACTATCAATATTAAAAGTTTTGTCCGTGTGTTTTCTCTGTTTTGAAGCTTTCTCTTTAATCTCTTAACCAAGCTCTCATTTAAGATCCTGCAGCAGAATCCACCTGAGCTAAGTTGGTACAAGAGGGAGTGTGGTACCAGGATCTTTACTATTATGTTGTGTAACTGGCTTTAAATGGCAGCCAGAGAGAACATATGCAATTACAAGTGATTAATTTGACAGAATTATAAAAAAATATGCAGCTGGCAAACTTGCATTCCACTGACTAACTGCCTTACGACTTGTTAAGGAATGTATTTTTATTTTGGCCTGTTTGCATACCGTAGTGGTACTGTGTCACAGGTTCCAGTACTGGAAAATGCACATTCTTGCTCAAGTAACTTTTTAGACTACAGCATAATGTACAGCTTTAATTTCATAAATATGCACTAGAAAAGAAGATACAGCTAGATACAGATAGAAACATATTTACCCCATTTACTCAAAGTAAGTTGAGTGCTCAGAGGTCCCTCCTGAATGAACATTCAAGCAACCGAATTTAACTTGCACAAATGCTCATCGAAAGCAAATGTTAATTGCTCAGGCTTGTGCACACTCCCAAGAAGAACAGGTTTATTTTTTATGGGCTGGGATGCTGCCTGACACAGCAGGACTCCAAGGTTTCAAGAACTCATCATCACAGCAGTGACAGAGAGACAATTATGAGCCAGACAGTGGTAAAGCAAAGCAGTACACAGATACATATACATTCTGGGTAAAAGTAATACACAAAGGAAATATTTTTAATTGTTTAAAATCCTTCTCTACTACTTTATTACCAAACTGATTACCTTTGATCATATTGCTATATTATATAGGAACCCCAGGAGATGTGCTGGGAGGTGCTGCACAAACAACTGACAAGGATATTTTCTGTCCCCCAGAAGTTTACAATATAAATCAGTCTAAAAGTAATATAAATACTTTTTATGCGACTAGGTCACTGTCTTGATGGCTAATTTGATTCTCTTTTCATCCTGATGCAGAAATATGTTCATCCAAAAAAGAACAGAAGTGTGGTTTCCCTGTCTGGCCATTTGTAACTAACCTTTTCACCTTGCAAACATCCATCACATTTTATTTATGGGTGATAACTACATAAGTCCTTTCAGATAAAATACATATATTCCTCCACTCTATTTATTTATAACATTTAGCATTGTACTTCCTCAGAACAAGAGGTCTATATACAGCAAACACACAAGCAGTCAGACTCTATTTTTGATCCCCATTCTATGTCATTATTTATTTCTTGGTCTACTATGAGAAAAAAAAAAGGTGTTATATCATTGTAGGTCTTGTAAACTGTTCTGAACAAGGTGGAACAAACTCAGTGTCATGCCCAAATAGAAAAAGTTCCCCAGAAATGGGTTGAACTTCAAAAAGCTGCTGTCCCCTTCCCCCATTCTCACAGACATCTGTGGTGGTTAGCAAACTGCTTTCTCTGAAGTACAGAGATACTTTAGATAACTGTAGGTTAAGTCATTCAAACCTATGATAAATTCTGCATTGTTCAGAAGAGAACACAGAGACACTGTGGCCTCAGGATCACTTCCACTACATATTTTTTGAGGAACCGTTTTGCTCCGTGGGTATTCCATAACCAGTTGCAACCCTCCAAAATGTCTGCTATTATTCTCAGTGACCCTGTGTTTCGTGGCACATGAAACTCCAGGTTCCAGTCTCAGCCCACAGTATGAATCAATGCCTATATACTGCAGCTTAAGGCCAATGCCATCAGGATGCTCTGAAGCCACAGCACAAGAAGACAGGCTAGCAGTAGAGCAACACAAAGCAAAAGTCTAAATCAACAGAGCTAAAGCTCAGATATTTACTTTCTTCTGATCATAGTGCCCTATATCTTGCCAAGATTTAATTTCAGACAGTTATCCTTCACTACGTAACTCAGCTGCATTACACCATGGATATCTGACCTTGGATGTTGCATGCTTTCAGAAGAAAGGGAAGGACAGAAGTGAGCCACACATGAGCCATTGGTGAAATCCCTGCTAAGCAAATAATACGAAGTGAAATGCAGTCTGCTTGTGGACATTTACATTGTGAAGCAGAGGAAGCTAACTTACTCAAATACACTGTTTTATGGCAGATAATCCTCACCTGAATGATTTCAAATGCTTTTAGAGTGGAACAGAAAGACTTCTATACATTATTATGATCACAAGAGTTCTAATCTCCATCACTATTATACTGCTTGTGGGGATGGTTCTTTAGATAATGGAAACAAAAAAATTTTGCATTGCATTTTGTCATTTAACTACCTTTGGAAAAGACTGTAAACCTGCAGTGTTCCATACTGGGTCAATAGGATGAGAGATGAAAGCCTCCTTCTACTAAACTTAGTTAATTATAGAGACACTATTTCCAATAACATCCTAAACCTCTTTTAAGTTTCATAATAGACTGAGGCTATTTTTATTTTGTCTAGAAAGATTCATCCAATTATAGGTTATAATTGGATGATATGCAACAGGAAAAGAGGTGAAGGCTCAAGAGTCAAGTCAGGTCAGAAGTGCAACAGTTCATAAAAAACAAAAGCAGGTAAAATAATGATACTAGTCATATAATCCATCTGCACCACTTTTCAGATCTCATTCATATTTGTACTAGGGATTCTTTATCCAGCACTATGTAAGTGCAGCAATCTTGAGTATTATCTGCTTAAAAATACAAGAAACTTCCAGTGATGGAAATGGAAGTACTCATAGTCATGGCCTTAATCCGTGGCTGAATTCATGCAACCAGTGCTGATTGCAGCTTTTTCTTTATAAACTATAGGCACATCAAGAGACAACACAAGCACCCACATTCAATCTTACCACCTACACTTTGGACAAAATTTTCAGGTTTACAACTAATGCATGCCTTTCTGCTTCCTATAGCCAGTGGGCTTTCCAGATATGGTGGCTCTACATAAAGAGATAAAACCTGACTGAAGGCAATTCTGGCAAAATTAAGAAACATCCAGTGTGTCATTTGTTTTCTACAGTCATCTTTCAGACTTACAGCAGAAGGTTACGCAACACACTACCCAATGTTTGTAATAACCTTGTACCAGGAAGCAACTATCAACAATATGTAATGACAGTGATAAAATCTTCATCATGGAAGTACAGACCTGAGGCCGTAAAGCACTGTTCCGTCCGGGTGAAGGCGAATCATTCGATTCTTCACAGTAACACCATGCACAAATGATTTCTTGTCATTTAAGAAGTAAGTGTCGGGCACCCAGAGTTGATCTGCCACTCGGTTATCAAGCGTGAGGTTGAGAGGTATGCCAGCATAAGCCAGCCTCTTATCTCTCCAGTACTGTTGAAAATACATAGTCAAAGTGTAATCCTAGTGAGGAAAAAAGAAAAGCACAACAGTCAATCATACTTGGTGTAACTAGAAGAATTTTGGGTTTTACTTGTCACTAGCTTATTTTGCTGTTGGTTTCATTTAAATTTAAAAAAAAAAAAAAACAAAAAACTAATGAAAACATTAACTATTCCCATTACTTCCTAAATAATTCTAACAATTGCGATATCACTCTGTTCTAAAGGAACATTACAAATCTTAAGAAATTCAGCTAGTATTGGTATCTTTCATCCTGCTCCTCCTTTTCTTTCATGTGGTTCCCCTGACAACTACCCAAAATAACGATGTTTGTGGAATGATAAACGAGGTAATAGGTAAATACTGCCATCTTCCCCATTTTTAAAAATGATACATAAATGGAAAAATATGCAAAGTATTTTGAAGCAATATGCAAATTTCTGTCTGAAAAATAAGCTTCAAAGATGTTATTTATCATGTGCCTTTGTGTGAGACTGCATCTTGCAGTGACAAAAATTTTCTCATCAACAGACTACATTGCTATTTAGAAGAACAGCAAATCATAGGAAAGTCCTACTAATGTCCATGTTTGGTATTCATCATTTCATCAGTTTCATGGTGTCTGCTATGAGCTGTGATCATGAACTTACTTAAAAGCCTAAAAATAGATACAGAAGTCTAAAGCATCCATTTTGGTGAAGAGGGCTTTAAACTAAAGTTGCCAGAGGAAGGGAACCTCAATCCATCCCACTCCTCCCAGTTTGATTCCAGTGCCAGCAACAGATGCCAGGAGCCTGGAGGGGGATTGAAGGTCAGCATGAGGGCATCTGTTGACCAGTACAAAGGAATTCCAACCTCCTGCCAGTAAGTCAGCTTCATCAAGGGTGCAATTTAAATGCCTCTACGCAAACACATGTAGCATGGGGAATAAACAAGAGGAGTTAAGAGATGTGAGCACCCTTCAGGACTATGGTCTTATTGGCATAACAGAGATGTGGTGGGATGGCTGCTATTACTGGAGTGTTGGAATGGAAGGATACAGGCTCTTCAGGAAGGAAAGGCAGGGGAGATGCGGGAGTGTTGCCTTTTATGTCAGTGACCAGCTGGAATGCATGGAGCTCCACCTGAGGATGAATGATAAGCCAACCAAGAGCTTATGGGTCAGGATTAACGAGACAGCAGGGGCAGGTGACAATATAGTTGAGGTCCACTACAGGCTGCCCAACCAGGAAGACTGAGCAGACGAGTTGAGGCCCTTCTATAGACAGATAGGATCAGCCTCACATTCACACCCCTGATCCTCATGGGGGACTTAAATCACCCCAGTATCTGTTGCAGTGACAACACAGCAGGACATAAGAAATCTAAGAAGTTCCTCAGATGCACTGATGGTAACTTCGTTCTCCAAGTGACAGAGAAGCCAAAGAGGAAAGGGGCTGTGTTGGGCCTTATTCTCACCAAGGAGGAGCTAGTGGGGAACACAAAGCTTAAGGGCAGCCTTAGGGCAGTGAAGAGAGCACACAGCAAGCTCGCTACCCTGGATTTCAGGAGTGCAGACTTTGGCCTTTTGAGGGATCTGCTTGGTAAAGCACCATGGGATAAAGCTCTGAAGGGAAGAGGAGCCCAAGAAAGCTGGTTAGTATTCAAGGATCACCTCCTCCAAGCTCAGGAGCATCACAACAAAGAGGAAGTCAGGCAAAAACGCCACAAGGCCTGCATGGATGAACAAGGAGCTCCTGGACAAACTCCAGCACAAAAAGAGGGCCTATAGACTGTGGAAGCAAGGATAGAGAGGAACACAGAGAAATTGTCTGAGCAGCCAGGGATCAGGTTAGGAAACCTAAACCCTGATAGAACTAAATCTGGCCAGGGATGTTGAGGGCAAGAAGAAAAGCTTCTATAGATATATCTCTGATAAAAAGAAGACTAGGGAGAATGTGGGCCCTCTCTGGCAGGAAATAGGAGATCTGTTTACTCAGGAGGTGATCCTGCCTCTCTACTCTGCTCTCTTGAGACCCCACCTGTAATACTGCGTTCAGCTCTGGGGCCCCCAACACAAAAGGGACATGGACCTGCTCATGTGAGTCAAGGGGAGAGACATAGAAACGATCACAGGGCTGGAGCACCTCTCCTATGAATACAGGCTGAGAGAGACAGGCTTGTTCAGCTTGTTCAACTTGGAGAAGAGATGGCTCAGGGGAGACGTTAGAGCAACCTTCCAGTACCCAAAGTGATAGAAAGCTGAAGTGAAACTTTTTAAAGGGCATGCAGGGATAGCACAATGAGGAACCACTTTAAAGTGAAAAAGGATAGATTTAGATTTGATAGAAGTAATAAGTTGTCACTGTGAAGGTGGCGAGACACTGGAACAGGTTGTGCAGAAAAGTTGTGGTTGCCCCATCCCTGGCAGTGTTCAAGGCCGGGTTGGATGGGGCTTGGAGCAACCCGTGGTGGAAGGTATCCCTGCCCATTGCAGAGAGTTGGAACTAGAAGATCTTTGAGGTTCTTTCTAACCCAAACAGTTCTATGATTCTATGATTTTACAATTCTTTATTTCATTTTATAATTTGCTAACCTTACCTGGTCATGTTGTTAATGCTATACTGAAACACTTTTCGAAAATCTTAGACACGAGGTCTCACTCATTAGCTTCATGATATTATAAAAAATAATAAAGTCTGGAAGTAATTTAAAGTTAGGTGACAGCTAAACCGAAACAAAATCACACGAAATAGTAAAATTTCTGGTTTAGAAAAGAAAAATCTTTGTCTTTTCTTTCCCTTATAACTTTCCAAGTGCAGAAGAGCATTTCAGCTTTAGAAACCCTATTTTTATGCTTGACATAAAAAATGAAAATCTGAAAATAATTCTTTCTTATATCTGGAAATGCATGTTTATAAATAAAGAAAATGCTGGGTGTAGATCTGCTAATACTGCCATACGTACCAATGAAAAAAATGAGACTAAGTTCAGGCCATTAAAACTCTGATTTTCAAATTACAGAAGTGCTCTAAATGATAAAACTCTTCACAAAATGCTGAGAAATGTATATGATCTCCAAACACATTTAAATATTTAGCAGCAGGTGTGCAAGCCACAGGATACCTGCATTTGCATCTGGTTCTACAAGCTGGTAATGCAAAACCCCTCAGGCTTGCTGCTTGTTTGGGAAAAGGATGCTCAGCCTTTCTAAATATGGCTGTTGGGAATGGTCCATCCTTGTAATGGGTTTCAGGTGGAGCCAACCCAATTTCAGACACTCATACTGTCCTTCTTCCCTCCAGCCCTAGAGCCTTTCCTTGAAATCAAATGAAACCTGAGCATGCCTTTCATACTCACAGCCTTTGCATTTTTTATTCAGTGATTCATTCTCTTTAATGAAGGAGCTGCTATGGCTTTAAGAAATTAAATTTAATTGCTTAGAAAAATAAATCATTATAGATATCAAGGACAAGCTGTTCTCATTTTAGGAAACTAACAGGAGACCTCTGAAAACAAAAGGGCCCAGTGATGGGAGAAAGGAGCCCATGTGGAACTGCCTGGAAGGAAGCTCATTCCTCAAAACTCAAATTTGACATGACTGCTCAGAAGAACATGGTCTGACCTTTTTGTCAGCAGCTTTCTTTGGTGGGACTAATGGTCCCTGCTCAACAGTGAGCGAGGTGCATGCTACGCTGGGTGCGCTTCCCTCACTCGCAGTAGCATGTCAAGAAGACCACATCTTTCCTTATGTTCTCTGCAACCAATTAATTTTAACACTGATGCATTAGAAATGAATACCCTCTGCCAGTGCTGTTTCACCTTAATTAAAGCTTGTTTCTATTAATGTTCAAAATTTGCTGTATGCCTGGCTTCTATAATGTTTTGCACATCAATGTCAAGAACTAGGGCTTATAAAAGCTGTGCACACATGAGCAGTACACCAAAAGCTCACTACGTGTAAATGTACAGTATTGCCCAAAATAGTGCTAAACGGCAATAAAGAAACAGAGTGGCACTACAGAGCATTGAAAGAAGTGAACCAGCTAGCACCAAAATATAAGAGAAGCAGTGTATTTGAACAGAAGAGAGTTTTATCTTTTTTCTTTTGGCTTGAGATAAAATACATGTTAACAGCTAACAAATGGAGAAATTAGCTAAGTAAAACATATGTAACAAAATAAGCAGTATTAGTGTATAATTTTATTTTTAAATCATAAAATTTCCTACAACAGGGAACAACAGAGAAAAGGCTTACAAATTACACATAGGAACAGCAACATTCAGCAAACAGCAAGAACTTTCAGCATCTTGACTGAAACATGAACTTCCAAAATGTATCTTCAAAGGTTTAAATTTCGTTAGTGCTTTCTCAATTAACTTTCACATCTTATTTCATCTTAACTTTACATCAAAATCTCCTATCCATATGTCTGCAAATGTATATGACTACATTTGTATCTATTGAAAGCAATGATACCCAGAAAAGTTGGGGTTTTTAAACAAAAGTACATTACTGCATGTGCGCTGTCATCTCATTCCCAGTTCTTTGTTTGGTATCTACTAAGGAAAATGTTCAAGCAGCACCTTCTGCAATAGCAATACACTACCCAGATGCACTCCACACTTTGAGTAACAGACATGGCAGAAACAGAACAGCCAAGACAGTACGTGTGCTGCCACACACCTTGAAGGATCACCGTACATTTGTGCTCTGCCAGCCTCTCCCGCTCTGAAGATGATGGCATAGAAGAATTCATATGAACCATGCTTGTTCACCACTTTTTCAAATCAGCTCAAAGCAAAAAGCAGCAACAAACTTGTATTAGAACTTTACTGAAACTGCCTGGATGTGCAAGGAGCAATAATATGAGCAGAAAAGGCTAATTCCTTAGGGTGGCTTTACTAAAGTCACCACCAGCAGAAACTAAGCTTAGTAAAACCTGTAAGGATGTCAATTCTCATTCTTTGATTAATTAATTTGCTAGGCTTTGTACCCATAAAGGAAGTTTTCCCCTTTTCTATACTCAGTGAGTGTGGACTAGAAAAAATGCACTAGCTATTTGTCAGATAAAATGAGAAAATGGACTTTTATCCCTAGGTAAGTAGCCTACAAAGTTTTAAAGGGCTACCTTCCTCCAAGGGAGCTTGTGATGACTAGGTCTGATATAGAGGTGAAGAGGGTAGGTGTCTAAAGCTGGAAGAGATTAATCCCACTACAACTACTGTATTAGGGTGCTATTATATGTCAAAGATGACACAGAACTGCCAGCTTTAGGAAATACTAACTACTGCACAGAGCAGCGGACAATTTTCTCAGCACCAAAAACCTCCATAAATCATATTTTTTCCCCATAAAACACCATGCCACATTCAAGGTCCTCCTTTCCCCTCTCCAGTTCCTATCAGTAATAGATGCTTCAGGTAAAGCATAACAAAATCACTCAAAATCTTGACAGAAGGACAAACACAGTGCTTCTGAAAAACAGGAGAAATCTCCTCAAAATGGGAAAAGCTGAACTATACAGACAATGTGAGCTTTCTTTTGTGTACTCATAGACCATGGAACACCATACAAGAATAAACAATGGTGATAAGCATCCTTAACTATCATTGCAAGGATGCCAGTAACAGAAGGAGAGGTATACAGAAAGGTGTGATGGTGTTTTTTTAACACAGTTTTCCCTGAGGAAGTCGATTCAAAAAAACTAAAAAACCAAACTCAAATAGTAGACAACACTTGGGAATGAATTTAGATACAGTGGTAAAGAGGCTGATATCACATTCAATAAAGTGTAACACTTGAGGGTGTTGGTTGACGAGAAGCCCAACATGACCCGAAAATCTGTACTTGCAGCCCAGAAAGCCAACCATATCCTGGGCTGCACCAAAAGAAGCGTGACCAGCAGGTCAAAGGAGGTGATTCTGCCCCTCTACTCTGCTCTCATGAAACCCTAACTGCAGGACTAAATCCAGCTCTGTGGCCCCCAACTGAAGAAAGAAAATAGACCTCTTGGAGTAAGTCCAGAAGAGGGCCAGGAAGATGATCAGAGGGCTGGAGCACATCTCCTGTGAAGACCGGCTGAGAGTGCTGGGCTTGTTCAGCATGGAGAAGAAAAGGCTCCTGGGAGATCTGATAGCAGCCTTCCAGTACCTAAACAGGGCCTACAAGAAAGCTGGAGTGGGACTTTTTCACAAGTGCATGTAGTGACAGGACAAGGGGGAATGGCTTTAAACTGACAGAGGGGAGATTTTGATTAGATACAAGGAAGACGTTCTTTACTAGGAGGGTGGTGAGACGCTGGAACAGGTTGTGCAGAGAAGTTGTGGCTGCCCCATCCCTGGCAGTGTTCAAGGCCAGTCTGGATGGGGCTTGGAGCAGCCTGGTCTAGTGGTAGGTGTCGGTTGGAACTAGATCTTTAAGATCCCTTCCAACCCAAAACATTCTACGATTCTAAGATTCTGTGATATCTGTGTTCATCATGTGTACTATCCGTGATTTCAATACATCTTAAGCAAGAATTTTAGGGATGCACCAATACTGAGTGTGCTAACCATTTCAAAGAAATTTTTTAAGCATTACCTACATACGTGTCTCTCCACAAACTGAACATACCACGTAGAAGTACAACTATGATTTAACTACAGAGCTACTTCAGACTAGCAGAATATATTATAGTAGTATGCTGCTGTATGCATTGACTACAGGAATAACGAACAATAAATACTAATATGCTGTAATACTAAAAGCAAACAATAATTTGTTTTCTATTACAGGATTTGTTAATTTTAGCTTTTCTCTCCGGCAATCAATAAAAGGGAAAGAAAAAAATAAAAAATATAGTTTGCTCATCAAAATAAAATTAACAACATTACAGCTGCAATAATGCTCTGAAATTTAGTATCACTTTTTACAGCCTTAATGTGTTATGTATCAAGGAAGTTCAAGTTTTCTATTAGCTCTAAAAATGTTCTTTTTTCTTCAATACAACTGCTAGATAGAAAATTACAATTAATAATTATGATGGAATACTGTTAATATGACAGTTAATCAAAAGAAATTATTCAAACAAATTAAATAAATGTATGGAAAATTACTGGAAATATGGGAAAAATATGCAAAAAGAACTGTCCCTCTGCTTGGGAAGACAGCCTTGTATCTATTTGAAATGCAGATTCCTGTTTTAGATATGTATCTGAATGTAAATTCACACCCTCATTTTCTTGACCAACAGACAAACATGATAATTATCCTCAGCTTTTGGATTATTTATTTTTGATGATTTAATAAAGTAAATACTCATTCAGTGGATAAAGAGATGCACTGAAAATCCATGCCTTAGCCTTTGTATAACTTCAAGGTCCTTTCCCTCACATTCCATACAATTTCAAAAATTAGATATGGCTGATGCAATATAAGGAGCTATTTCTGAAGCATTAATGACTGAGTTACTTTCTTCCTAATAAGCCCAAAGTGAGTTGCAGAGCCAAACTCATGAATCCTGTGTTTTGACAGAACAGCTGTAAATCTGTGCCCCATATACAGAAGAGACCTGAGAAATACATTCATGTACACGTTAATTCACATAGCTAAATATGAATTTAATAAAAATATATTAAAAAAGGTTAACCTTAGGAAGTCAAAATTTACCAGCAATACTATTCAGTTGTGTGAGATGATCACATCAGCATTTTTCTCAGCATTCAAACATTTCTAAAAGCTTTAGCAACTTTCATATTACAGAAAAATTTCATTAAAGTAAAAAATTAATTATATTTTACCTGTTGACAGGTAAAATGTATGGTTTAGACCCAATGTCTAAACCTTACATTACTTATTTAATTGTTTGTGAATGGAGAAAATCACCAAAGTCTATTGTTCTGCAATGTCTTTTACAAGAAAGCTACCTGATCAGAACCTCTCTGGTGTTAGATGTAGTTCATGAGCAGCCTGAGTGAAGAAGAGATGTGCACGCACACAGATGCACACACATCCACCCTACTCTACCAAAGCACCATCCTCTAAAGTTTTTTGGTCTACCCGCTGTTACAGTAAATATTTACCTCGCCTATGATACCCTGACTTGGGCTTTTTTCTGACACCACTCAAAACCCCTACAATACTGACACGGTGAAAATATCCACATATGTTCTCAAATATGTCCCTAAAATACTCCTCTATTAAGAAAATACAGTGCTAAAGAAGCTCAATTATACTGATTTCAGTGTGACCTTCCCTGCATCCATGTTGTCCTGGTATCCTTTGAACCAAAATTACCATGATTTTTTAACTCTTCAACTGAAACACACAAGGATGGTGTTATAAATAAATCCAAGGAAATACTTAACCTCCAAGAACCCACCTGATGCTACAAAACAAAGTTATCCAAATAAACGTATGATTGCATGGGTCTTTCCTGCCCTCTCACATCCTTTGGCACAAGAGTTTCCATCTCCACCATAACCACAGTGCCTTCTCCACAGAGCTTGCCCCCACCGAGCATCTCTGGGTGCTCTGAGGAGGGTTGCCATACCAACCAGTGCTCTGCTTCCTGCAGGCAAAGGGAGCATGGTTGACATAGCAACCGGTCAAAGCAGCATCTCCCCAGCATTTCAGGGACACTGGTGGTCACTGCAACTGAAGAGAAGCTTCCCAACAAGAATTCAGGGAGCAGCTGTGCACCCTTGGTGGATACTGCCTCACCGCACCTTCCTGCCATGGCCACAGGAGCTTACTCTTCAAAAGCTGGGTATTGATGTTTCTCAATCTGTGTTCCTCTGCCCACAACAAACTGAAAGGGATGTCTTCCTGCCCATGGGGTGTTCTTTCATCTGAACATCAGAGGACACCAGCTGACAAGGAAGCGAGTGCTTGGGTTGAGCTTTGGTAGGTGGATAGAGAGAAAGAACAAAGTTCCTGAAGATTTCAGTTCAGGGACAAAAGTCAGGACAATAAGTCAGTCTGGGCTATTAATCCCTGGCAGATGAGGGTGAGGGGAGAATACTTAAGTATTCATTTTCTGCTTCAGAGCATCACAGGTATTTTACCACCACAAGCTTCTCAGTAACCAGGAATTTCTACTCCCAAAGGACTGGTCGTAGAAAAACTAACATGCACCTTTACACATCAAGGGTATCATACTCCGACCTGGTGGTAGAAAGCTAGCTAAAAGAAGTATGGTCTTTCACTGCACCCCTGAACATCTGTCCAATGATTGTGTGCCAAAATGCAATCAAAATCCACTTGATGATGGACAGATAGAACATAAAATTCAGTATCTGATGGAGCCCTCTTAAAAAAGAAGAACAGAAATAAAAATGTCAAATGTTTAGATGCTATACTTAAAAACTCTAAAAGAGATTAAGTCAGAACATACACATGCACACTCCCTAATATCCTTAAAAAAAATAAGAATAATAAGAAAGAAAAGTAACGTTAGGCTTAGAGAGGCACTGAAATTGCTTCATGAAGCAGAAATTTATTTATTTTAGAGTTGACAGGACCTTAATAACACAGGTACATTTAATTGCACTAATTGAAATCCTGATAACAACCTACAGGGAAGAAAAAAATCAACCTTTATCAGCTGTCAGCTGGTTCCTACAATTGAGACAGCTGACCTTAGGGAGATGGGAACTGACAATTAATGGATTGTGCCTCCTACACCATAGCAGGATGTGCCACTGTTGAGTTGGAGAAATGAGCTAGCATCCTAAAAATCTTAAAGCTATGGGATTTATTTTTTTTTCAGTTATGAGATATGAGCAGAGGCTAAAAATTTGCAATCTACTAGGTACCCATTGTAGAGAATGAAGGGCTTCTCACACTTCTGCTCTGTTCTTCCCATAAAAATATCAACTTATCTCTCTCTATGGCATTACTTGAATTATCAATAAAAATCTGGAAGGAAAAAAAAAACAAACCCAAAGCCATATAGGTTGATATTACCTGTCATATTTTTTTGGGTCTTCCTATTTTGTAGACTATTGCATGTATAATTCTTTAAGAGTCTGCAAGGTGTTCCAGGACAGCAGTGATAGAGGTAGTCTCGAGCCTCCACAGATGGGCATACACAGATGTATTTTAAACACTGTGACCATAAACACACAGCTCATGCCCCTCTTATTTGCTATGTTTGAACACGAAAACCATCCAAAACAACTTTCAGTAAACCCATATTTCAGTCTGAAAAGTCTACAGTCATTTTATCAGCACAGAACTGTAAAAGGACCTTTCTAAAGGCACTCCAGAACTCACATATCCAGAGATAACAAATAAATCAAACCTATATTTAAGAACAGAGTGCTAAGGGAAACATGCAGTTGAATTAAAACGGAAATACGTATCTGTTCACATCCACACTTTTTGGTTAAAAAAAGGAATATTTGCTCCCTGTAGGAAGAACTTTTAAAATTTTCTCACCTCCAAAGCTATTCATTTGCTGACTCTGGGAGCCAGCCAATCTCACTGGCACTAGAGCAGCAAGGCTGACACCCAAATTTCTACTTGCTGCCTGCGATTATCTGAACCACCAGATAGTCTTACAGGAAATCCCATTCAAGACAGACACCATGAACAAAATGTCCTTTGAGAAAGACAGTGAGAACATATTAAAATGCTTTTAAAATACACAACCTGCAACATGATCCACGTATTTTTCATTTGGTGTGCCAGGCCTGGTGGATACCCACAGACCTCACTGGCCCTGCTGACTCCTCAGGGTTCCCCCATCCTGCCCAGGACACAGGACCCCACATCAGCTCCCCAAGTCATCAGTTCCTGCCCCAGCAACACCACAGCAGAGCTGGTGTTCAGCACCTCACAGTCCTGCCCTGCCCACCCATGGGTCCTATCTGGCCAAGCCCACCCAAAAGCCCATGTCCCAGCTTGACCTCGGTCTGTCCCTATCCCCAGGGAAGTGCCTGTTGTCCAAGGCTGGGGCTGGTTCCCCACTGTCCTGCTCCTGGCTGAGGGTGGTATGGGAAAAAACCCTGCCCTGCTGCCCTCTGTGGGAGCCCATGGCACTATGGACACCATTACAGGGTGTCCACAGCAACTGTGGCTCTTTATACATAAATGGGCAGTTCACTGGGACCAGGATATTATGTGTTCATTGTTGAGGAAGGATGTAAACTAGAAGAGATTTCCCTGCAATGGCCAAGAGTCAGGAAGGTGATCAGTGAAGTGCCTGTGCATCCTATTCCCTTCCCTCCAGGCACATTACTTACACTGCCAGCTTCCCTCACTTCACCCTTTCGTTCTATCAGCGACGCTAAATCCAACTTTACATCTTACAGTAACAAAATCAGGATGTATGCTGAGTCAAAAGAAAAACAATGCATTTACTAAAAACTCATTACTGTGGGTAGGATAAACTCATCCCATGTCATGGGTACCCTCATAAAACTTGGTAAAGCGCAAAATAAATAAATGGGTAAAAAAAGCCAAATACTGCATCCAAGAGGAAATATTACAATATTAATACATGATAATCAACACAAACCACTTGTTGTACGCAGAAAAACTTGTGAAAGAAGTGGAAAAGAGCATGTCCCCTGCCAGTGCCCTTTAAAAAATCAGGCTGTGAGTGATTTTAAAGGGAAATGTCTTACTGAGGGAGCATCTCCCCTCCTGCACATGATCTGAACACCCCACAAAGATCTACTAATAGCTTTTGGAATCAGGGAATCAAAAGGTGTCACTGCATAAAGAAAAATGAGGAGGGTTTCAAACCAACGCTTCCTGACTGCTCAGCCTCAAACAGGACAGTCTAAACAACCGACATGAAGCACATATCTAGTCACAAATGTTCAAACCTTCCACTTTCAGTAGCCAGATTTTTTAAAGCAGAATTCTCGGATGGCAGTAGGTACTCCTGGGGCTTTGCATCTACTTACAATACTTAGAGCAGAACTGATACTTAATGTGCTGGTTACTTTCCCCTTTGGCAAATCTCATGAAGTTCAACAAGGCCAAGTGTATTGGTGGATTGAGACCAGCCCTGAGGAGGACTTGGGGGTGTTGGTCGATGAGCAGCTCAACATGACTAGGCTTGTGTGTGTGTGCTTGCAGCCCAGAAAGAGCAAGCAGTGATAGGACACGGGGTGACAGTTTTAAACTGAAAGAGGGTAGATTTAAATTAGATTTTAGGAAGTTGTTCTTTAATGTGAGGGTGTTGAGGCACTGGCACAGGTTGCCCAGAGAAGCTGTGGCTGCCCCATCCCTGGCAGTGTTCAAGGCCAGGTTGGACACAGGGGCTTAGAGCAACCTGGTCTAGTGGAAGGTGTCCCTGCCCATGGCAGGGAGCTGGAACTGGATGAACTTTAAGATTGCTTCCAACTCAAACCACTCTGTGATTCCATGGTTCTATGGCGTATGTATAATCACAATACTTGCCTTAAGGCTATTGTAGGCTTTTATTGGACATCAACACATACATGCAATCCAAGATACTTGCAAAGATGAAAAACTGGGAATGTATTTTGCCTCATGCTCACTTCCGGTAATTGAATGTAAAAGGGACTGCTTGTGTATTGCAACATTCCTCCTAGTGTGGTAACAACTGGAAGGACAGAAGGCAGATATTTTCATTGCCTTGTAAATTCGGTGAAAACTTTTGAGACCTTAAAACTCAGTCCGTATACCCCTCCCCTTACACAAAGTGTTTTTACCTCACTAGATTACTGTGCTGTATGTAATGCTTCTCCTGCAGCAAATTTACTCTTATAAATCTGTGCTAGGTGGACACACTGATTTCAGAAGCACTCCTCAAATTCAAAAGTAAACACACAGACCATATTTTTAAAGAACCAGTCTTCCCTAACATAGGTACAGCCTATAACGACTGCTCAATTACTTACCTAATTCATGTACTATAGTTGAATAACTCAGAAGCTCGAAGTGCATTTAAGAGGTGAGAAATTATTTTGCCCACAAGGCCTTTGGGTGAACAAAATGTGGCTGAATAAAGGAGCATGAGGAAAGTACATTATATAACATTATTTTCAGCCAGAGATTAGCATTCTGCAGAGCACCTCAGTTATGGTAATCAGATGGCCTCCTCAAATATGAAAATATATCCTTGATCATCTACCTCTGCTCTGGCTCCAGCAGTGCTTTTTCATGCTGGCTGGAGAATCAATCCCTCAGGCAACAGCATAGGCATGAAGGGTTTAGATTCATCAGGAGCTGGACAAACTTTGTACAAAGTCCATACAGCAAAAATAGGACTCAGGTAAAGCTATTGGAACAGAGAAGGCCTTTGAATGAAAGACTACAGGAAAGCCAACAGGTGCAGAAGAAAATCTGCTTGGGGGATGAATTGCATAGGGGTGAAATTTAAAAAACCTTCATATCCTTGAGAAATAAAATAGGACAGAAACTGGTAAAACGCATTTAAGACACAAATTAAGCTCATTCTGCCCCAAAAAATATCATTTGAAGATAGCATAGACAAATAAGCAACCAGAACTGCATAGATACTACTGCTGAAATGCTGGAGATTTTTAAGATGAAGGAAATAGGATACCTAGTTTTAAGTGAGAACGTTGACCTAACAAGAGTATCAAAGACTTGATGGCAGGAAAGCAGTCAGTGGAAACCTGTAACATAAAACAAACTACACAGACAAGAAAAGAAAGGATGTAGTGCATGTTAAAGTAAGCTTTGCATCAGATAGATAGTTAACTGTACTGAATGTTATACATTATCTCTATGGATTAAGACACCAGGCCTACGTAAGTATTAGAAAGAAATTGTTACTGCCTAATCAAGATGACAGTGGTGTCAGTGAGGTGCCAAGAGAGATTTAAGAGACAGAAAAAAAACAAATCAGTAATCAAGAACTTCAATAGCCCTTACATAGACTGGGCAATTGTCAGGTTGGGGTGTGATACAGAGATTAAATGACACCATAAATGACTAATTCACGGAGGAGCTTTTGCAAAAGCTGAAACAAGGCAAGACATTCTTGACTTGGTTGAGAGCAATCTGCAAGCCATGGGTCAAAATGCTGTGAGAGAACAACTGTTCCGTATCCCTGATGGAATTGGTAAATCACCTTTTAAAAGTGAGAGAAGTCTAAAATGACATAAAGGTAGTATTTAATATTCAATTGTATAAAAATGATGTCACTTGTTTCCTGTTGGAGAAAAGATTGTTTATGATGATCATAATATGAACTTCTTTTTATCAAAACTAACTAACTGTTGAGTAACAAACAAACCCAGAATGCTCAAAATTTTAATTACACAATTTTATCAGAACTAGAAAGAGGTACTTCAAAACCAAGAAGTCACATCCAAAGGAGAAAAAATAGGTTAGAAGATAACATAGAAAAGCAAGCCAAAACCACATAAGCAATAATTTGCTAAAGACATGAACACCCATTATAAATCATCAAATGGTCTTAAAGAAAGCCTCATAGAACAAGAAAGTATTTCCTGCCATGGATTAACAACCAAGTAAAAGAATAGAAATGAACAAAAGAGCCTAGCAGTCATTTTTCACAACAGCAGGAGGTCACTTGCAGACCTGAATGGGGATTTGTGCAGCACTCCATTCTTGTCATCATCCTCCTAAATGGCATAGACAGGGGAATGCACATTAATGTGCTTATATTTGCTATAACATTTTTCCAAATAGTAAAAATGAAAGATGTGAGTGTGACAAGGTGCAGAAAAACAGCAGCATTCTGAATGCCTGAGTGATGAAATAGATAAAATTCAGTGATGATGCAAAACAATGCATACAGGGGAAAAGCAGTCCTAACTATGTACTAAGTGGTAGGTTCTGATCTATGGCCACTCAGGAAAAAAATGTTGTGATATTAATCAGCAGTTTTATGAAGAGATCAGTTCCATGTTCTGTAAAGTCAAAACAAGCAAACAGAACATTAACACTCTTCAGGGAAAAAAAAAAATAAAAAATAAAAAAAACCCCATTGCACTGCATTGTTTTAGTTTACTTACGTACTGAATACTTCATTTAGTTCTGGTCCCTGTCCCCAAAAGGACACAGCATAACACGATACCAGTAATTGCATCAAGGAGAATGAAAGGCACAGAACATCTCCCGTATAAAGACAGACAAAACATGTAAGGACTTTTCTACCTAGGAAAGAAGCAACTAAGAGATACAGTGTAGATAGCTGTAATAACGTGGAGGAGGCCAACAGCTATTCACAGCTCCTCACTTGTAAGAAACAGAGAGCAGCAAAAGAAATTACCAGACGCTGGGCTCAAAACAAACAAAAGGATATTGTTCTAGGCAGTTCTTACTCACTGCTTAGCACCAAAATAAGAGGAGGTCTCAGGAAGCCCCTGAGCAGTTTCATAGTTCGATCCCGGGAGAGTATCGACAAAATACCACAATTTAGTCTTATTCTACTTTTACACTCTTCTTGAGCCTTCACTGTTGACCACAGTTGGGAACTGGATACCAAGAAAGATGGACTTCTGGTCTTAACTACATAAAGCCATTCTCATGTCCTTATCTTCTTGGCCTGAGCTATCAGATCATTTAGGACTCTGTGGCATTGTTCATGAGATGATGTCGTTGTCCTGTTGTGTTAAGAAGCATTGTTGTCAGGGCTGACAAATTATTGTTCCAGGAGGAAAGAAACTAGAAGTTGTCACCTGAAACATTTGCACAATTCATTTTTTATTCAGCTGCATATGAAGATGATTTTGCACATGTGATTTTTGCAATTAGCACAAATATGCCAATGTAGAGTATTTAACTGTCTGTCAAAGTTCAGAAATTATTACAGGGTTGCTTCTTTAATGACGTTGAGTGATAGTTGTGTTCACTTTAATTTGTCTAACATCTGCTCCTGGCAAATGTAAGCAAATGCATCTAATTACTACCTTTTGATACTTGTATATGCATAGCACGAATAAGAACATGACAAAAATTAGGTTTTTATGAAGTTGAAGGTAAAATGCCTTTGAAGTAAACGACATGTCAATGAATCAGATAGCTAAAATACCTACTTTATAGTTGGGAAGTTAGCAAATAAACACAAATGACACATTATTGCAAGTGCAAATATTGTTTAAAGATGATAGATACATTTATTCTATGTGAAATTTAAATTAGTTTAGAGCTCAAAATCAGAACCATGTTCTTTCCAAATTATGTTGATTGATAGCAGTAATATTCTTGACCTTACTTTCCTATTGCAACACCATTCCCATTTTATTTGAGTGGGTTTTATATGTTGAAAGATTTTAAATTTGTTCAAACCCCAATTAAAGTGGTACATTTACCCTTTTTAACACAACACAACAATTACACAGATTTCTGGTCTACGTCAGAAGACAGAAGTTTAACTATAAATCCCCCGCAGAATGATTCTCCAGTTATGTTTGTCTCCGCAAAATGGGATCTCCAATCCCATAGTCCCTTGCACAGCCTCTCCACTGCTCGCCCTTCTGTCCATAGCCCTGGAATTTGGGTCAGTTATTGACAGCACAGCTCTTGGACTTGCTGCCATGCCCAGGGACAAACCGCTGCCACCCAGCTGACTACCACCATGCAAGCCTGCAGGCAGGTAACGCTGTTCGCCTGCTGTGCAGGGTCTTGCTGCTCTGCAAGACAGCACACTGGAACGTCTCTGGACTCTGTAGTTAAATGGCAGAAAGAGGGTGCAACGTGTTTCTAGGGTGATCTGACCAGCAAAAGCTGAACTCTGAGGACTGTTGCAAGAGCAACATAATCTCAAACAAATAAAGAAGTTGGTTAGGTTATCAGTTCTCTTACACAGAGCACAGATTATGCCAGTAAAGAAGGAAATGTTTGACTTTAAGGAATCTATTCAAACCACAGATAAATTCTGTTAGCAGTTTAAATTTTAAGAATGTTTGTTTCGCTATTAAATAATCTGATTTTATTCATAGAATGTAGACAAAATGGCTCTGCTCATAACCAAATATCAGATTTTCTACATGTTACAAAACCTGTAAATAGCCCAAATTCTGCTAAATGAGAAAGATGTACCTAAAACCATACTGTATGCCAATACAAAGCAATAGAGAAGCTAAAAATTACTATTCATCCACCTTAGTGTGCTATAGGGAATTTTGATACTATTCCTATTTAAGTAAACAGATATTTTTTCTACACAATTAGCAAGTTCCTGTAATGACCATAAGTTTGTGCCTTTTTCTAATTAGAATTGCAATTATTAGCTACTAGTGCAAACAGAATTACCAAATCATTACTTACCTAAAACAACAAAAAGTAGAATGTATCTCAAATTCAGAAACTGAATATATGTTTGATTTTTAATTCAATATATAGCCTAGTTTTACATTATATCTTTCGCATTTTTTTCCAGGTTTATCTCACAAAGAATTCGTTCCTATATGGCCAGCATTTCTACATGGTCCTAAACCCAGCAGCTCGCCTTCAGAGTAGAAGCTATTGGATGTTGAGCACATTAAAACATTTGATGCTATATTGGAAAAAAGCTCTTAGAAATCTGGTCATAATGATGAAAATGGATGAATTTGAAGAACATGGTTGATTGGTTATCTTTTACAACTTACTGTGACAAATGCATTTACACTAATAAAAAAATTTACTTTCTTTGAATTCACACTCTGTTCCCCTGTGGAGCAATGTATTTCATGCTTGGAAAAGGCTTTTGTATGTGTTATTATACAGTAACATGACATGGTAGAAATATTCCAGATGGATTAATAAAGTGGGTCCCTGATAACATAATAATTAAATTCAAAGGATTTATCTTTCTTACCAGATACACATGCATATAATCTTACAGATTATACATGCATTTTAATGTGCAGGCATGCAGACTTGAAATCCTGGTTCCATGATACTGTACATGAGAGAAGCATCTAGTACCTTCATGTCACACTAACTCACATTTTCAGTAACACGGCTTCCCTACCTAGGCTTTAAAAAGCTACTAGTTTATGGTTAGCATTACCATTTCAAAAAAGTAATTTTCTGATCATTCACAAGCCGTATGAAATATATAAAGAGTCACTGCTTGGAGCTATTGTTTCAAAACCTTTATCTAAGGCTATGTATTCTAAAAGGCTAACTTAATTAAAATTGATTTTTAAAATATCAGTAGGCATTATTGGTTTTTTGGAGTACAAGAATTTATTTTACATACTTCTCAATTTTTTTCAAAATTGATGGACCTTCCTTTGCAGGAATAGTCTTCAAATTGCTACAAAATGTAATGTCATTTGTGTGTTTTCCAGTAACGACAAATGCAAATTATATTGAAAACCGGAAGGAGTTAGTCCCTGCCTTTCATAAGGCTAGAATTTCTTCGACTGTTGCATGTTTGGGAAATACTCCAGTTACTCCTACTTAGTTAAGGTCTCCTTTCAGTGAAAGAGGATGAAGCAGTTTGAAATTAGAAGTTTGAAACACAGAAGTAGAAAGTAATGTGTGTAGGAACTAAGAACAAAAATGCTAGCTGATCAGTTATTTGGTAGAAATCATAGAAGATGAAGCTGGGTATTTTGGGTAGTTGCAAGAGCACCGTGAATTATCAGTGAAACGCGTCTGTGAAAGACGCTATTGTAATCTTAGCATGCAGCAAGTGACGGAAATAGCAGTGCCACTGCACACGGTTAAAATTTCAAGGTTAAAGTTAAAATTTCACCTAAAATACACTGTAAGTTCTGGACACATTTCCTCAAAAACTTAAACTGGAAAAGATGTAGTGAAGGGCTAATGAAAATCCAAGGGAAGAGAGAACCTGTTTTCTGAATAAAACACTGGCTTGCTTAGGTCAGTGAAATGAAAAATGGAGTCTATTGTGGCTCTCTCCCTGCTCCATACACTGATTTCTTTTAAACTGAGCAACAAGATTGAGAGAACATGTGTACCTACACCTTAGCAAAACACACCATCAGAATGTATCCACATTGCTCACCTTGATCCTAGGGAAGGAAACACTCCACATTCAGATGTAATCTAAAACAGTTTACAATTGATTGCGTCAAGAACCACTCAGCCATATTTCTTCATCGTTTAGCATGAACCTTCTGCAGAAAGTCTTAACATAAACTCCAACTTATATAAAAAAGTAGGTCTTTTTTTACCAAAGGTGTCTAGGTGCAGTTAGATGTAAGCTCCTAAATTACTTACAATCTTAAACTCCTTACCAAAGCTCTCATTAAATAAATTGTTCAAATTTCAATGGGAATTAATCAGAATAAATTAATCAAATTTTTTCTAAACTTATTAGAAAAAAAAGTAATAATTACATTTAGAAGCATCAGTTGCCTACTTAATGTTGATCTGACTCACTGGCTGCTGTCATGGATTGTCACTCATGAAAGATTCAAGCTGTTTATTTTAGATGATTTATACTGTTAAAACCAAAAATCTGAATTAAACCTGAAGTTGTGGCACTTGTCCAAGCACGCTTAGGGCTAAAGCCACAAAGCTGTTTACATATCTCAATCCTATTGTCATGGTTTAGACCCAGCTGGTATCTCTAGTACCACGCAGCTACTCACTCGCTCCCACCCTCTTCCCACCTCCCCAGGAGGGATGGGGAGGAGAACCAAAAGAATACAAGCCCCATAGCTTGAGATAAGAACAGTTTAATAACTGAAGTACATTATAATGCTACTACTAATAATAATAGTAATTATGAGGGGAATAACAAGGGAAGAGAATATAAAATTAAAAGGAGAAAAGAAAAAAAAACAATAACCAGCAGTGATGCACAATACAATTTCTCACCACCCATTGACTGATGCCCAGACCAACATAAGCAGCGATCAGTCCCTTCCAGGTAACTCCCCCCCAGTTTATATACTGGGTATGATGTGCTGTGGTATGGGACACCCCTTTGGCTAGTTCGGGACAGGTGTCCTGTCTCTGCTTCCTCCCAGCTTCCCGTGCCCTTCCTCCCTGGCAGAGCATGAGAGACTGAAAAGTCCTTGATCAGGGTAAGCACTATGTAGCAACAACTAAAACATCAGTGTGTTATCAGCATTGTTTTCAGACTAAAGACAAAACACAGCACTGCACCAGCTACTAGGAAGAAAATGAACTGTATCCCAGCCAAAAGAAGGACACCTATTTAAGTGTGTATTTCACACTGCACACACACATCAGTGTGCATATGGAAACCAAAACACAGACCTTAAGAGTGTGTGAAACCATGTGCATGGCGTCTACTCATGCTGAAGGGATGACAGTGACAAACTGCACCCCTGCAGTGTGTGGAGATGCCTGATGCCATCTGCTGATGGGCTGCCTCACCAAAAGTGATCTAAAGACCCAGAAGTATGGAAAAGGGAGAGAACAGCCTGCTTTGAGGATGTAGTTTGAGTGGCAGTGATGGGTCGGTAAATAGGAGTTGCAGACCTCTGTGCCTTTGTGATCTGGACTTCAGAGTTTCCCAGAAGCTGGCTGATGCCCCAGTATCAGGATCCAAGTGTGACTGATGCACAGTGAAGAACTTAAGAGGCAGGCTGATGAAGAAAGAAGGCACAAAGCAGAGTTAAAGCTCTGCTTTGGCACCCCAACACTTGGCAAAACCAGGGTGTAAGTTACAGCCCAGGTATAAGCAGCTGCTGCTTTCTGACTGTTCCTACATCATTATGTCAGCATTGTAAGTTTCCTTTTAAATATGCTTGCATTCAAGGATTATGTTCAATTTTTGACTGTTAGGAAGCATTAAAAGGAGAAGATACCAATGAAAAACTGCAACAGCAGTGACAGTGTGATTTACATGTACCTTCAGTTACTATTGTATTTGGACAGGATGAGAGCACATTCATAGCTTTAATGCACCAGATGTATGGCATGTCCATGCCTGGATAAGCATTCTCTAGAGCAGAGCCACAGAAAGAGAGCTGCACACTTTAAAATACTTCTGTTGTGTGATTCAGATTCTGGACTGAGCTCAGACAGACAATTTACAAATAATGGGCCAGATTCAGCTAATGGGATGCTATCAGAACTCTACAGGTTCAGATGGAGTTGTACTGCTGTAAAGGAGATCTAAGTTCCTCCCAGTAAACAATAAAATAATGATTCATGTAGAATGCTGTGATGCAAGACTAAATACAACCCAGAATTAAACATGCATGTTTCCCTCCTTTCAGGGCAAACAGAAAAGTTGATTTCTGCCTCCTAAATATTTCTTTCTCTTTCTATAAGCTGAGTTTCTGCTCTGGCAAATTCTTCATTTATTATTTTTTTTTTAGTATTCCACCTACAGTCATCCATTATATCGTCTGTGCCACTGGAGCATTATCCTCTTCGTCTGTGCCACTGGAGCATTATCCTCTTTGCCATATTTTTGTTACTGATTGTATCTGATTTGGTCTGTGCTTTTTAAATGCACTCCTCCTACCACAGAAATCATATTTCTTCCTCTAAATGGATTCCTCCATACTTGTTTCTGCCACTATGTGCTTTTTAGATTACACTTGTTGTTACAGTATTATCACACCAGAGCAATAGATTCCTTCTTATTTCTCTGCTGTGGTTTTAATCTGAATTCACACAGATGTAGCAGTGTAGAAACTGAAACACAGCATTATAAGGTGTTGGAATCAATCTTTTCCCACAAGCCAATACTTGTATTTATGTGAATGTGTTTTACTAAGTATTTCTCTTCCTTATAAAAGTGCTGTGAATAACAAGCAGTCAGGCAATCCTGCAGGGCTGGTCTTGGGAACTTTGCTCATTGCTGTGCCCTGGCTCTTGCCATACTTCTATGCATCAGCTGTGTTTCTGTGCATCAGCTGTGTTAAACTAGATGCGACTAGTTTAAACCTCAGTAATCTAACCTCTTCAAACCCCATAGGTAGTAAATATAACCCCCTGCCATGGAAAAAAATATACATCATGGAAGCCACATTAACAATTAATGACTTTATCAAAATGTTCAGGTTTTTACATACAAACTGAGCCACCCGGGATAAAATTTACTTATCTAAGATTTACATGCAGGTAAACAAAGGTAACATTTCAAATCAGTTCCTCAAAAGGACCTCAGGATACTTTTTGAGAGTAATTAAAATACTCATTAGCAAGGAGTGAATGACAGTAGATTGCAACCAAACTAAGCTGACGCTGTCACTGTACTTCCTTACTTGTTTGCCTCACAAATGATACCTATCACAACTTTCCCACGATGCTCAAATCTCCTTCAGATGGATTAGCTAAACTATTTCTAAGCTATTTTTAAAACCACCTTCTAAAAATAATTTTTAGAAATTTCTATTCTGAATAATGCATCTTTACTGAACATTTTATTATTTTACTCTTCATATGTTGCATCTTTACTGAGTATTTTAGTCTTGTACTCTTTAGATGCAGGAAAAAAAAAGTTGATACCCTTAACTCAAAACATACTCTTTAAACACAAAACTTAAAAACATATTCTGGAGAGTACACACTTTCCCTTTATTGATCACTTTAACTGTGAATCTCTTACCAGAAAATTCTAATCAGAAAATCCTCTGCAATCTTGGTCCAGCAATATTATTCTTATTCTGTAAGTTTTTAAGCTACTAAGTAACTTCCACAGTTCTTTGCTGTTTTCTTGCTCAGAAACAGACTGCAACAACCCTAAAGCCTTCACATTAGAACTTCAGCCCTAGCATTTTTTTAAACATGCAGTGCAGTTTTTACAAGGGCCTCCAACCATAATGATGAAACCCCATTCATTTTGTGTATCTATTACTTCACAAGAAGAAACAGCTTCCCAGAACACACTACAACTGAGTTTTACCCTGTTCCATGTGTATGATTTAGCACAGAAATATCCAGCATAGAAATATCCCATGCAGCAGAGATGGAAATGATTGGGAAATAAAAATGCTCTGTTGCAACGAAGTCAGACAGACTGGCTTGAGGGGTTATGTTCTCCCTTGTTTGGCAATGAAAAAATAAATATTTTTATTATCTATCACCTTCGTGTGATACAGTGTCATTGGCCAATATATATTAAATCAGTATAAATAAAAGAAACACAAGATGTTACCTATATGCAATATTTATCTGTCATATGCCTTCCTGAAGCCAAAGGAAAAAAATACAACAAACCCTAATGCACCTCCCTTAAGAGGCCTGGCAAATACTTAAGTCAAATGGAATTATGATATTTGTGCAGGAATGTGCTTTACACAATTCAGGTCAGCAAAAAACCATTATGTATCATACCAATGTCCAAGAACACTTTGAAAATGCAGATGTTGGAGATTTAATTTCTTTATAAACATATATATGAAAAGAAGAAAGAGTAAAAATCATAGAATCCCAGAATGCTTTGGACCTGAAGGGACCTTAAAGATCATCTAGTTTCCTGCCACGGCAGGGACACCTTCCACTAGACCAGGTTGCTCCAATCCCCATCCACCCTGGCCTTGAACTCTGCCAGGGATGGGGCAGCCACAACTTCTCTGCACAAGCTGTTCCAGTGTCTCACCACCCTCACAGTAAACAACTTCGTCCTTCTATCTAATTTAAATCAATTTTTCAGGTTAAAGCTGTTCCCACTTGACCTATCACTGCTTGCTCTTACAAAAAGTCCCTCTCCAGCTTTCTTGTAGGCTCCCTTTAGGTATTGGAAGGCTGCTATCAGATCTCCCAGGAGCCTTTTCTTCTCCAGGCTGAACAAACCCAACTCTCTCAGCCTGTTTCCGTAGGAGATGTGCTCCAGCCCTCTGACCATCTTCGTGGCCTTTCTCTGGACTCAGTCGAGCAGGTCCACGTGCCTTTTGTGTTGGGGGCCCCTGAGCTGTACGCACTACTCCAGCTGTGGTCTCACAAGAACAGTGTAGAGGGGCAGGATCACCTCTTTCGACCTGCTGGTCACGCTGCTTTTGATGCAGCCCAGCATAAGGCTGGCTTCCTGGGCTGTAAGCGCACACTGAAGCTGGCTCATGTTGAGCTTCTCATCAACCAACACTCCTAAGTCCTTCTCCTCAGGTCTGCTCTTGATCCGTTCTCTGCCCAGCCTGTAGCTGTGCCTGGGATTGCCCAACGCAGGTGTAGGACCTTGCACTTGGCCTTGTTGAACTTCATGAGGTTGGCATTGGCCCACCTCTCAAGTATGTCAAGGTCCCTCTGGATGGCATCCCTTCCCTCCAGCGTATCAACCGAGCCACACAGCTTTGGTGTCGTCGGCAAACTTGCTGAGGTTGCACTTAAGCCCCCTATCCATGTCACTGCTGATGTTGAACAGGATTGGTCCCAGTGCCAATCCCTGAGGAAAACCACTAGTCACCGGTCTCTACTTGGACTTTGAGCCATTGACCACAACTCTCTGAGTGCGACCGTCAGCTAATTCCTTATCCACTGAGTGGTCTACCCATCAAATCTATGCCTTTCCAATTTAGAGACCAGGATGTCATGCAGCATAGTGCCAAATGCTTTGCATAAGTCCAGGCACACACTATTATTTGTACTATGAATGAGAAGATGTCTGCATGTGCAGCTCGGGGAGAAAGCCAAGACCCGTGGGCAGGATTTTGGGTAGACTTCTTGTGTCAGTGACCAACTTATTTCTGAACACAAAGAAGATTCCTATTGTTTATGTACAGCGTGACCAGGAAAAAAGGACTTTGTATCTATTCTTGCCTTTGTGTGTTTCCTCTGTAAATAAATACCATAACTGGACCAAATAACACCAAACTGATTCATTTCCCTTTCTCAGCAAAAACATAACAACAGCCTGTGTTATCAAACTGCATGAATCTCAGCACAGTAATATCCACATGTGCTGTTACAGTTTTAATGATTAATACTCACAAAATTTCATTTTTTAGTATTTACAAAATTGATTCTGTCTGAAACACACATCGTGAAGCACCAGATGAATGGAAAAGATGAAAAGAAAAACGCTCAAAGGCTGTTTATATATTAATGTGTTTTAATATGCCTGAAATATTTTTTAGCAAAATCTTTATTTTGCACTTCAATTTTTGAGATTTATGCCACTATTGAAGTAGAAGTAATTGACACCCTGTGGATGTGGAGCAAAAAAAGAAAGTGTTACTTTATACTTGTAATATAAAAAAAAAGGTAAACAAATGAGCTCCCAATTGCCTGTGTATTGAACTCAAGGGCTGAATCAGCTCATTCCTAGAGCTGCACTACCCTTTCAGTGTTTCCAATTCAGGAAAACATCAGCCCATAACTAACCAGAGTGCGTGGTTAAAATCCAAGATTTGCTCATTTCTTGCTCATACAAGATTTTGTTATTACTATGTTTAGAAATGAAATTAATTTAAAAACCAACTCTGCTTAGAAATAGCAAACCTCTTCAGCTTAATGCATTTGCTGGGGGTAGCAGGTAAAAACACCTTTTTCTTTCAGAACCAGTGACTGCCATTTCAGGCTGCAAAAATAGAAAGCAGTAAAATGTCAGCTGACACAATGAATATCTGTATAAAAGCAATGATACAATTTGGCTAAAGCCAGGGAGATGTATGCGATAGCTGAGGGCAGTAGAGCTGGCAGCCTGCTATGCAGATTTTATTGTATTCCTTATAAAAAAAAAAATGTTTATATTGTGCACTACAGATACAGTATTTTTGCATTTGTTAGTGCTCACCTCCCTATCAGCAATTTTACTGTCACTGACATAAATCTACAGTATTAGCAGCCAAAGAATAAGGGCATGCAACAGGATGCAATGACTGTGTTAACTGGTATCTGCTTGTCTGCTTGCTCAATTAAATAATCTCAATGAAAATATTAAAGTAAACTTGATTAAAAAGTGACTTTACTTAGATAAAAAAAAATTAATTACATTAATCAAACTAGAGTGTCTGCCAAATTTCCATGTCAGTTTTAGTGAACAAGTGAACTACCCCAATGCTACTGAGGATATTTGAAATACACAATGCACATCATTTGCATCCCCTTAAACATGAGATAAACACATTTCTTTCTTGCACTGTTCTCTTTTGGTAGCTTTGTACTATTATGTGATCTCTGTCTACCAGTATAATCTGGCTGGCACTAATTCAAAGAATGTGTACCTGCCAAATAGTCTTCCCTTTGAGAAAAACGCTTCCAATTTTCCCTTCTGTACTCCCACACATTTTGCTGCCATCTTGGATAGCCTGTGGACTGCTGGGACTTTGAAAACACTCAGGAACTATTTTAGCTGCAAAAAACTATTTCAGAACATTTTTACTGTCTTATAAAACATTTTAATATTCACACTGTCCTCAGCACTTGGTTCGCTGATGTTACTCTCATTGGCAGTATATAAAACCCAAGAGCTCATAAAAAAGATGCCCAGGATAAAAAAAGTAACCAAATGACTTTGGTAAACTGACTTTGGTAAACTGGGATATATTTCCCTGGCACTTATGCTAATCTGACAACAGATATGAATAGTGAGATAACTAGTAAGAAATCCTTGTAAAGTAATTACTGTTTGTTTTGATTGTGCAATAAAAAAAATCAACAACTTATCCACTTTCTAATCACTTACTACAATGTCAGTACAAGCTCTCCCTTTGTCTTTCATAAACCAAATGACAATATATATAAACAGGATAGAAAATCAGTGGCAATGATTAGTAAGACATTTAATTTCCTTTTTGATTGTTAATGAAAAGGACAGCACAACAAATTACAAATGAAAATAAAAAGAAAATTCTATCTGTCAGACACTGACTACTTATAGTTTAAAAATTTAACGTAATGCCAGCTAGATCTATAATCCTTGTATTGTTGCTTTGATGTTTGCGAATAAACATCACTTGAAAGAATATATACTTAAAAAAGAAAATAATAGGCTTAGCCTGTTCAAACCTAGGAATGTAAATATTGATTATGAGATAAATTAACTTAGAAAGTGGGTAAACTGGTTGGTTGGTTGGTTGGTTGGTTTCGTTGCACTTACAAAATAAACAGTCCTTATTTTACAAGGATTTCTTAAGATTTTTTTCAGTGGCTGTTTACAAAGTAATTCTAGTCCATGATATAGTGTCTTTCAGTGTGTTACTTATAGCACATTAAGTGCTCAAGGTTTTGTTTTTTCAGAGCTTTCGGAATCTGGTACCTGAACATCAGCTTGTGACCTTGCAATTCAGTAACCCATTTCACACCTTTCAAGAAAAAGAACATTTTCACTCTACTGGATACTTGACACAAGATGACTCATGAACTGAATGCTTGGCAACTTCAGGCAACCAGATTAAAATACCATTTTCTGAACCTTCTAGTAGCTTGCTGACTACTTAATTCAAATTTTCCCACTCTAAACCATTGCTTATTTTTCCTTTAAACTTGCCTTTTTCCCTTTCCCTCTCCTTCCTCTTCCTTTTTCTAACCCCACCTTCCCACTCTTTTCCTTACCCCACCTCTCCCCTTCCCTCTTTTTTTCTTTATAAAAAACAACAAAGTTCATCATTTGAGCCATTATGCAGTGAAGGCAACAAACAGAAACGCAGGTGGATTTGAATGATAACAGAAACGGTACCCCATGTGAAGCCCGTCCAGGGTAACTCTTGTTGCATTTTAGTGCTACTGTATCACATTCTTAATTCTCCAGCCCTAGACAGGGCACAGATTTGCAAAGACAGGCAATCATTTCTCAGAGGAAATATGTGATTGCATATTTCACTTACAGCTTCCATATTCTAAACACATTCAAGTGATTACAGACAATAATAACATATTGTTGGACATTAAAGAGGCAAAAGCTTCTAAGGAAAGAAATATTACACACTACAATAAATACCTGAAACCAAGCCAATCTTGAATTTTGCTGTATGGGGAGTGATTCTAGATACAGGCTATATGATGACCACATTTCCTTTTTCATGAATGACAGGAAAAAGAAAAAGAAAACATCCATTACTTCTTCAGAGAGCTTAAGCCCTTAGGCCCAGGCTCATCCTGCGGATTTTAAACACTTACAAGAGTGAGATGTGTAACTGCCCCACGCCAGTGAAGAAGGACAAGGTACTCCAGAGGGCCATTCAGATCTCAGACAACCTGAAGCCTCTGGGGATGCATTTCTCTTTCCATTGACTGCTTACGCGATCTACAACAAATGCACTCATAATTCAGGCACCTCATAGGAACCCCAATTCAGTTTCCACAGACAAGTTACTCAACTTGGACTAATTGGGGTTGAAACAAAGCCACTTCTGAACTAAATCCCTCAGAATCTGAATCAAATGTCTATTTCAAATGCACAAATTTTCACCACATAATCGCAAGCAACATGTTTCCGTTTCAGTCCCTAATTGAATTTCTAGAGCTGAAGAGTTGATATTTGTTTATAATAGGTTTAGAAGAAGATTTATATTTCACTTTCCTGCTGCCTCCAAATGATCTGTAAATAGGAAAGATTGTTTACTTACTACTCAAGATAGTAAACATAACTAACCTCTTCAAGTACACCATATTCCTCTATAAAAATTTCACAACACATTTGCTTGTAGAAATAAAGCAAGAAACAAGACACCTACTTCAGCTCAAACTGATTCTGTCAGTTACACTTGCCAGACAGATTCACAGACTACTGGACAAGCACCAGTGTGTTGCTGTCATCTTAGAAATACACTCTAAATTTTCATTCCAAGGTGGTAAATAAATTGTTTGTACACACAATCATTAGCTTAATTTCATCAGACTATTCAAAGCTGTAATCTCATATTTATAAGAAATCCTTTTTTAGGTACTGCAGGGAAAAAGACAGTAAGTGAACAAACAATGATAAAATAATTAACATTACGAACCAAATTTTTATTTAAAATCAGACCCTGAGTCCAATCTAGGCTTCTTTTTATTTCTAAAGAGAAATTAACTCTTGGTCTGAAGAACTTATCAATCATAAAGCCAAGGAAGTATTTCCATATGAAAGGCATAATGTAGGGGGAAAAAACTGTCTGCCAAGCATTTCCTTACAACAGGTTTAAATATACAGAGGTGAATGGGTCTCTGCTGCTAAAATTCGTCCTCCTGAAGCCTAGTGCATTTCTGTACTCTGGTGGCTCTGGCAGATCTTGTTATCTAGTCCTGTGCTTCACAACATCTCCTAGCAATGCCTTCAGCTGGCCTGGAAGCTGACTCACATGCCCCCTTGGTACCTGTAGGCAGGGTTCAGTTACAAAGACACACGAAGTTAGATATCCTCTTGGATATCTAAGATTTCTGCACAGGACCGCAGCCAGGACACATGACCATCAAACTACCTAACCCGTCCTATGAGTGTACCAGGAGGCCAGACAGAGTAACTCCCACACCCAAAGGGACACTAGATATCTGTAACTGAGCAAAGGGCTCCAATCCTCTCTACTATAAAATTAATACAAATTAAAAATAAAAAAAAAAAAAAAAAAAAGAAAAAAAGAGATGAGTGAAAGTTACAGAGAAATTAGACTGAAATAGCTGACTGAGTCACAAGCAGCAGGCAAAAAGCACAGGCCACAAATTCTGATGTCAAACAAATTTCATGCCTTCCATGCAACTTCTCCCACTTTTGTTCTATTTTGCTAACTCAGTCATAGAAGAAGCCCCTGCTGGTTCTCTATATGGGTTTCATTTTTCTTTATAAATGAGTCAAAAGAGAAACGAGATAAAAGATGACAAGAAATACTTAACTGATTCAATTCCTTTTCAGGCCATGTCTGTGATGTTCATTTCCAACTTTCCCACACAGACATCTTCAGAGAAAGTTACCAGAATGTGAATTTCAACTCCCAAAGCTGTAAACACCTCCAGACAAACAATGCTTGACAATATATGCACTGATAGGATAAACACTCCCTTTCCTGAACAGCTCACTTCCAAAGTCGTCAAGGAGGGACAGATTTTACCTTGGATAGGTAGACATATCAGTTCCTAATACCTCTGTACATACAGCATATAACCAGCTGGAAATAGTATCTTCTAGAAGAATTAATCTTGCCAGTTTACAATTCATCTTTTAGAATTACACACCCGGCACCTGTGCATTTGCAACCATAGTCTTCTGGTTCATGCATGCCAGCTTTTTCCAAGTACTTAGAAGTACTAAAATATAACTTAATTATACTGATAGTACAGTTTCTACCTATTTTGTGACCTAAATAAAAGGTCACAAAAAGTATAAGCTTATGTATTCAAGCATATGTCTATCTGGAGAATACAGGAATATTTATATCCTATTCATCTCTTATGTACAGAATTAATCTTTGAAAATTCACAAAGCAGAGCCAGTAAGAACAGCAGGAAAAGATTCAGTCATTCTCATTAATTCTACATAGAAGTAATTAAGCAAATTAATAGCAGAAATGTATCTGTCAGACATCACTCACTTTACGGAGTCATTAAAACTTGATGTAAAAAATATTGGATGGATAGCAGGAGAGCTGTATGATACAAGATTTTAAACAGAAGGGCAAAATAATACTCTGCAAACTGTTGTCCAACTTAGGCAATTCTACATATTACTAATTTTTTTACTATAATTATTGAAGAGCTGTTGAATGAAATTTGGGGATTTGAAAAACGCAGTATGACTAGAAAAAATACTCAGTTATCATGTGGCTTCTGTCAAGTTTTTGTTTTTTCTTAACACCATGTGAAGCTGTTTTGAAAATCCTTAATAAAAATCCAAGAAAGTAAGTAACTTCAACTCAACAGTTGGACTCAATGATCTAGAAGCTGGACTTGATGATCTTAAGGGTCTTTTCCAATCTAAACAATTCTACTATTTAGTTCTGGGAAAAAGTATGACCAATACTATATCAACTCTTCATGATGAACTCTGTTCATTCGCATAAAGAAATCTAGTGCAGAGAAATAAAAAGAAGACCATCCTATGAGAGTGACCTTTAGAAACTGGGAGAAGATGCTGCAGACATTCCTAAGTACATTAGCTGGGGGAATTTGATCGGGATAAATGTACTGGAAGGATATATCTGTGTTACAGAGGACAATCACAAAAGCAACCCTCTGTAGGCAAAGCTGCAGTACAAATCTTGCAACAGATTCTGGCTTGCAACAGGTTCAGCACTGAGCTGACTTCTATTGGTGACTGCCGGGAGATTGAGAGAGGAGAGGCAAGGAAAGAAGGAAGGGAAATTCAGTAAGATTCAGGCCATTATAGCCAAGGAAATCAGAAGCTCCATGTAAGAATATTCAAGTGAGAGAGCTTAAAAGACTGCATGTAATCTAACTCCTGTGGATCTAGGCTGATTTGGATGGCAAGCTGAAAAGAATTCTGCCTGGTTTGGTGCTGTCTCACACTACAGCCCCAGTACAGCTGCCGCTGTACAATATTACCTATGCTTGACGCAGGTAAGGGGAGCTTTCACTGGTTCTCTGGAGAGAAAAAAGGCTTTAAGCCAGTTACTTCATCTGAAAACAAACTATGAATGACAAGCATAGGATCTACACATCAGAGTACAGAGACAGGGCAGTCCTGGAAGAGCCCCCAGCCACTCCTGTGCTTCTGCCCCCTTGCACAGGATTCTCAGGCTGCCTCCAGTGCACAGAGCAGCCTGGCAGATAACCACAAATCTGGAACATTACTGTAAAACATGTGGGTGCATGTGGGAGAGACTGAATCTGAATTCTGCCTTTGTTTTCAAACACACAAGGAAAGCCAAGATCAGCCTAAATACAAGTACATGACATAAAGAGCAATTTTACCTCCCTGGGAAAACAGGTTAACATCAGGAGGCTTGCTGTACTGATGCCAGATGGGGTTTTTCAAGCATTTGTAGATCAAACTTCAGGCTTTGGGCAAACCAGGGACAAACACCGGGCAGTGTTCATCACCCACTCATAAACAGTACCAGGGAAAACCAAACCAACTAAACAAGCAGATGCAAACAAACCTAGAGGCAGGATTTCCTATGTTTCAGGCATTAACTGAGAAGAGTATTGCTGTAATTTCTTTGTGGTCAGCTACCCCAGCAGGGACATAAGGCAAAATTAGTACAGCTACGCAGGACTTAGAGCAATTTTGATCTAAGTGTGCAAAGTATATGATCAGAAACAATCTGCTTTTAAGTAAAAACATAAAATTGTTTACACAGGCATTATTTACAGATATGATCAGAAAAACATTTGTAAAATTCTAAGTGAACATTTTTCTGCTCAGATTAGCTATGCTAAATGGGTGATAGTTTTGCCCGTTCTCCCTATTCCCTCTTTCTTCAAAGCTCAGAACATAACACAGTACCTCTTAATTCAGAAAAATGTGAGAAAACATAGGTCACTTGTACAAAAAAGACAAAAGAATTAACCATTTTCATTACCAATTAAGCAAAAGAACCAAGAGAAACCAACACTTTGGAAATATCAAGAGGGTACTTCAGAGACCCACTCTGCCTTCTTCCAGGATCTACATACAAGGTAGGCTCAGGAAACATGCCTGCTTATCACAACCAAGGGAGAAGAACAGTGAGTCTTAGCAGCAAGTGCTCTTCTCCAGACAGCTGCTTCTTGCTACTCCTCCTCGTGCTCCATGAGCCAGACACCTGGGAAGGCTGGAACTGAACTTCCATCCACATCCTCTTCCCCACCCAAATTTGCGTGTGAGAGCGAGAGCCACACAAGTCTTGCTCTGCTTCTTTCTCTGTCTCAGTAACAAAGTGTATGGGAGACTGCTCATCTATACCAACAAGTTACACCTCTTGAAGCTTCATACAGGATTAATCAGATCAGGTATAAGATCATCATTAGAAAGGATGCTAATGAGACAGCAGTTAGTATCACCAGACATTTCAAATGTTTTAAATACAATCAAAGTAACAGAAGCAAAAAGTTGGACTTCAAACTACTCCCACTGCAAGAAAGCAGGAAAGTAAAAAGCAAGGTGTTATTTTTTATATCCAGTAGGACATCTAACAGGAGTAATAGCTGGCTTTAGTTGTAGGGATTGAATTCAGATGTCTCAGACAAGTCTCCCTGCAAAGGGTATTCTGAAGGGTATTTTGAAATGCCTTTCAGCCACTCTTATCTTTAAGGCTTCTTGTTCTTCCACTAGGTTTAAAACATACAAATACTCAGGGACCCATTGGGAAGTAAACGTGAAGTTAATTCTGTCACTAGATGGCTAGGACATTCACCTGTACACTGAGTTCCTTCAGTGAACACTAAAGTGCTACACACCAAGTACAACATTGTCAAATGGGAGACACTTTCAGGACCATGAGTGAGTTATGCTTGTGGTTATGTCTTCTTAACAGCAGATGAGTTAAATGCCACTTCAACAAAGAAAGGAACTGATCTTCAGATGTCCACGTGTAAGAGTGCCCACTGAAGGCCTATAAAATAAAATGAAAACTCTTCTATTTAATTATTCTGACTTTATATTTCAATATACTTAGAGAAGGAAAAAAATCACCACTCCAAAAGTAACCTATAGAGACTAAAGAGAAAATGAGGAAGAAAACTACTCCAACTGGTTTGCAAGTCAAAGGATATATTGGGAAAGACCATGACCTTCAATGGCCTTTCTTTCAAATCCCATAAAGAGCAATGTTCCACATCTATTGGAAAACAATGACTTTCAAGAAGGAAAATGGTTCACTATGGCATCTTCCTCTTTAACCGGAAGCTCCTCTCAAGTTTATCTATATACTTTCACATGTGAGCTAGTACTAACTCATAGTCTGCATTTGTTTCTCCCTGGTGCTGGGGAAGACAATTTCTACCCAGCCAAACTGAGATGCTCTTTGAAAAGGAAATAACAAGCTAACTCTCCTGCTTGGGGGCTGGCACATCATTTTCTGTAATTCTGAAAAGCTAAGTCCTCTCCATCTCCCAGCTGTTGCAGTAAAGCACCATACTTCCAGAATCTGAAATAGATTCTTCAAGGAAGAAAAAAGATGCACCAGTTTCATGCCAGCCGTGGAAACGCTGTTTCATTGGTTGTTTTCCAATGACACAGCCACAAGTATATCCCAGACATAAGTCTTGCATAATCCTGCAGCTCATTCTCCCTTGTTTGTAGATTTAATTATAGCTGGATAAATTACTGCCCAGATAACTTAAGATACAAGAGGAAAAAAAAAAATCTCTTTTCCACAATAATGTAATTAAATTTCAAAGTGCAAATGTATACTGTTTGTTTCATATGTTTAAAATCATATAAAAAACACTAACCTTCCGTCTAATAACCACCAACTAGCAACACAGAGAAGCTGCACAGGATACTGTTACACTGGGTGCTGTCTGGTGGAAACTCTAATTTGTGTGGAGGCCCATGTGAATCCTTAGTGCATGTTACGTAAAACTGTTGTTGAAAGGATACACAGGGCATAGTGAAAGGGCATGAACTGAGGCTCCATGGTCTGGCTTAGATGTTTGTGTTTGGTACTCTGATGATGTTATGGAGTTGTTATAGCAACAGGCCAGAACCCTCTTGGGGAGAAGAAAGAAAAACTAAACAACAAAACAAAAAACAACGCCACCCCATCCCCCCAAAAAAACCAAAAATCATAAAGGGTTTACATGAGATGGGGGTCACCGTGAATCTGTTTCAGTTGAACAGGGATGGAGAATGGACACTGCCTCATTCCAATACATCTGTATAGGCTTGAACTTCTGCTTGTTTAGTTTGGGATACTATCATCCTTTAGCCTCCACAACCAAATGAGTACCTCCTCCTTTAACCTAAATAAAATCCTAGCTGGTCCAGTCAAGTAGAGGAAAACAGATAAGGATATTACAGAAAATACACAGGGATAGCAACTTTTTCCTGACTGTTTCATACCAGCTCTGAAATTCCTTAACTTTTCCTCTCCTCCTATTCATGACTTAACTTGCTTTCCTGCTTTTGTGACCAACAACAGCAGCAACCTGCAATATAAGTGGTTTGAAAAGATCAGTGAGGTAAGGTAGCTGATCTGACTTATATTGAGCTTGGAAGCATGGAAACTATTGAAGTGCAAACAATGTCAGACTCTTCATCACTGTTTACTGCTGTGCTTGTCTGCCTCCTTCTAACTTAACCTTTGTTGGATTTTGAAACACTCACCAAAACCTTACCATCCATAACCATTTTCTTCATCCCTGCCCCCCTCCCCACCAAAGAATAATTAGTGTCTGGAAATTTCAAGCAAACATTTTATTTTATCACTTAATATAAAACACTGATAATGGGTTTTAATATTTATCTACATTTGTTATCCTTACTCCTTTTTTCTAATTTGGTAACAAAATGGGGGGAAGGGGGCGGAATGTGAAGTTATTTAGCAATGCAGCAGAGGAATAAACATCAAATCCATGAATTTTAATAATTCACCATCTTGAAAATGATAAAGAGAGAATTAAAAGAATGATTCAGAAATGCATTCATTCTAACCATTCATGGCAGCATTGGTGTGGGGAAAGTTGTACGTCACCTTGATGCAGTATAGAAGACTGGCTTAAAAAGAAACAAAGCAACCTGGATAAATAATGTGAGGAAGAAATTTTTTATGAGGGTGGTGAAACACTGGAACAGGTTGCCCAGAGAAGTGGTAGATGCACCATCCCTGGAGACATTCAAGGCCAGGATGGATGTGGCTCTGAGCAACTGGATCTAGTTGAAGATGTCCCTGCTCATTGCAGGGGGGTTGGACTACATGACCTTTGAAGGTCCCTTCCAACCCAAACTGTTCTATGATTCTATGAAATGTTCATGTCCTGGTGCGTGGCATGCAGCATATGGCAATCTTTGCTTCATACTGTCAAATGCAGGTACAGAAAAGGTAATGTCAATTTATTACTACATTATTCACATACAGCAAATCTAAGTTTCCTAACGCCTTTAGGGCTCTACAGTATGTCAAACATAGTTACATTCTCATGTTTAATGGCCCTTAAATGTGTATCCTAATTACGTAAACACCTACATTTTACATAGGACTCCTCAAGGTCTGTTGGCAGGAAAGGTGACACACCTCCTATATACAGAAACGTACACCAGAAAGTGGGGTCCCCAGCCCTTCATCTCTTTTTAATCCAGGACTAGCAAAGGGCTAGAGGAAGAGATGAAGTGCTTGAGCTGCCATGAGCAGAGCAATGACTTTACACTGATGCTTTTCACTCACTTAATCAAAGTCAAGACATAAACATAAGTTCTTGCACTACCCTGGAAACTAACATATTTTTTAAAACTTATCTGGTTCAGCCCAGAAATAAATTAGCCGCTACACACTCAGCTACATGGGAATGTGCTGAGGATGACTAGCCAGCTGAGGATTATTCATGGCTGTGAAACCTGCTCTCAGCATTCACAGCTGATAAGCACACAGTGCATGGCCTTTTGGCTGTCTATATTTGTACCGTTCTGCTTTGAGGGCTTTGCATTCACTTAGCATTGGTCAGGTCATTACATCAGGCATCAGCACTTCCCCATAAAAGAGAACGATTGCCTGAAGCAGCTTTAATCAGTTTGTAACTGGAAATGTTCCATACAGGTCAATGGCTATCAGTTGTTGGAGTGTGCATAATGTAATTAGCATGGGCTACAATTCCTATTTTTGACTTAAATAAGGGCCTTTTTGCTTAAGTCCACAGCTTTATCTGAAAAGATACTGAACTGTCTCTTTCCTGTAGTAGTGGCACAGTCCACAGAGTCTTCATTCCCTGAACCATGAAATTTGGACTGTTTAAAGAAATCCATTCGGCGTTTACATTACTGGAGGGGCAGGAGGAGGAGACTGTTTGGCTTTCTTCAAGTCAATACTACTCTTCTTCTGCAGAATTTAGGACTTGCCTTTCTCTTACTGATAATATTGAACATGTATTGATTAATGAAAGATGTTACTACTGTTAGTACATACCTTGTAAAGCCCTCCACAGACTGTTCTTGATTATGTCACACATTCTTCACAAGATAGCAATTTTGCCTTCTGAGACTATTTGACTCAGTTGTCTTCTTTCAGCAGAATCCTGAATCAGTAGTTTCTGGGCTTCTAAGCGTCTTGAGCCCTGAAAACATTTGTGAACTAAAAGGACTCTACCTTTCCTCCAAGCTCCCACCAAGCTTCGGGAGTTCCTGCAGCTCCTCCCTAGCTAAACCACTGGTTGGTTTCTGCAGCACTCTCCTGTGTTTCTAGTTAGTTTGATAATTAAACAGACCTTGCTTTAAGAGGCAGGTCATGCAATTATTCTGAGGCAAACATGACAACTTTTCTAGGCTACTCATGATGGCTGTTGCCCTCTCATTATGTTTTACATATTTAAAGACCAACTTCCATCACAAGGTAAAATTAGCACTGAAGCAGATAACTTCTTAAAGCATCAATTCATATTGTTAAACAGAGCAAGTGGCTTTCCCTTTGAATTTGCATGTTAACATCTATCCCCACAGTCTCTGTGTTCCTTGTTTTAAATGGCAATAGGTGGGGAAAAAAGCCAGGAAGGTGAAACAGCAGCAAGCAGTAATGGTAAACTGAAACTTTAAAATAAATCTAAATGGAAAACCTTCCCTCCTTCTTCACAGTAGGGAGGCTTCACAGGAGTAATGAGTATACTCCAAGATACTCTTGTTTATAATGAAGACCAAAATGCTAAGCTTCATAGGCAAGGTCTGTTATATAAATTAACTTATATAGTTCGAGCCTAATCTGTATTGGAAAGATCCCATTAGTATGTACATTCTTCAAACAGAAAGGTATCTGTCTACAAGTACAGGGTGTATTTATGTGAATAATTAGTGTAACTGTAATAGCTGCAAAAAGAAAATCTGTAGAAACACTATAGAAAACATGGAGTAACCAATAACAATTACCATTACTACTGATATAATGTGCTGACTCAAGAGCTCCCTTCTAGAGACTTTTAAATGTATTCAGTTTTAGAAAGAGCATGAAAACATGGACAATTGAGATCCTTTGCCCTGCAGGCCATTTGTCTAAATCCAGGGCAGGTTACAAGAGTTAGACAGTCAGTCCCATATCAAGTGTGGCTCACAGCTTATAAGAAATATTTCATTCTCCTTAACGAAGTCTTTAAGAGCATATCACAAACATGGTTAAGGTACCAATGCTGACAGCTGATTAAGAACTTTTTTTAAGCTTGGCTAACTAAATACACACTGTCCAAAACATTTTAGTACCTTCCTAACTTTATGCCTGGGCAGAGGTCACAATGAAGCAAAGGGGACCACATACATGCTCCAGGTTGAAGACACACCTAAGTGAGCTGCTGTGAATAAGACCTAAATTACACTCTTGTGAGAAAGCTCAGCTGGGATGCCAAAGTCAGAGAATAAATTACCACTTGACCCTCAGACAGGCCTTCCTGCAGACACAAACAGAATTGTATCAGTGGGGCTGGGGAGAATTTTGCATTGGTGACAAGATAGGTGTGATTTTGTATCCAGACTAGGGAGAGCAATAATACAGCAACTCCTCCAATACCCCCGCTGGCACTCCAGGAGATCTGGGGTTCCGACATGGGCTCCTGAGCAAATCTCAGCCTGGTTCTCCATCTCTTGTATAATTATGCTGCCTTTCAGGATGCTAAAGTCACAGACTTTAATCAAATTAAAACTTAGAAATCCACAGACAAAATGCTGGATGTGAATATTACTCTGGAATTTGAGTAATGTAGAAAGACAAGAACTCTCTCAGCAGGGCAGGGCAGGATAACTTCTGCTAGTAAGACCTTTGGAAAACACATACCATTCAGCCAAGTACCTAACAGCCAAAGTTAGAATTCACAAGCAGAAATGATTGAATTGTACCTTGAGACAGGCTTGTCACTCACTGACTACAGTTTTCAATCTATCTGTTTATTATGATGAAATGATATGGTGATCAATAAACTAATGGAGGTCTTTAAATAAACTGGTTTTGGCCAGTTTGGTCTTTTCAGCTAACAGTGTTCTATCACAAAAGAATAAACCAAAGTATTTCCTCAAACATGACTCTTGCTTCAGTGTGGCTCCCAGCTGAGAAGCTGCCAATTCCCAGAAGAGCACAATATTGCAGAATCAGTCATGCTGCTGTGGCTGAGCTGGCACCAGTGGGTCATACCCTTCCCTGTCACAGGGATGGTGGACCTGGCTTCCAGGAGGAGGGTCTTGCCATGCCCAGGAATCAGGCCCCTTCACCTGCTTCCCATCCTGGCACAGGTCTGACTGCTGGTGCCTGTCCTGTGCATCAACAGACAACTGCAACCCTCAGGGCTACAAGACTGGTTCTGCTCCCTTCACAAGCAATGAGAAATGTATTTTAAACCTATATAGATACCTACCTGTATATCCAAAGAAAAGATTACTTTTTCTGCTACTGATGAGTAGCCCATAGGTCAGCCCAGATCTTTGATATCTCAGATAACAATATGTCTGTTATCTTTGAGAAACAGAGTACAGAGCTACCCTGAGGAGTTTTACACATTATTTTCTGCACATTGTATTACTGGGCTTATATTCTAGTAGAAAACAAAAGTAATTCTTTTTCTGGAATACTCCAGCTTGAAAGAAGAGATCAAGCACATTGTATGGACAAAAATTCAGACGGGAAAAAAAAAAGTCTAGCTGTTTGATATGTTAATTAATTTACCATAACAAATAGAAAGAAAAAACATTTGGCAGGTGGTGATGGACTTAGTGTTGCTGTTAGCAAATTACAGTTTATTCACTGCATAGTAACCTTGAGTTCACTTTGCCAAAATCAGTGGAGAAACAGCATGTCAACGGCAATAGATGTAGCTGCCTATAGGTAGCTGGCCTAGAGTCCTCTCTTTTGAAGTAGTGAGTTAGCAAGGCTTGTCTTCCATTTGGAGGAACAGGACAGGGAAACGCCGACCATACTTGTCTGCCTCAACCCTGTGGGTTGTCCCCTATTCTTTACACAAGGCATATAAAATGCTAAACAGTAATAATCTAATTTCAACTGATCATTTATGTTTAATGAGGTCCACATTGTTCCTTCTTGTACATCAAATGTATCACTTGATAAAAAATAAAAAAAAAAACCAACAGGAAATGAAGAGGGGAAGGACTAGACAGTAAAAATTAAATGAAAAAGCACTCAAACATGGCTTGACCATCTAAAACAATTCCCCAACTGAGAACTTGTAGCTTCCCTATAAATAGAGTTGCTCTCTTGTAAGTATTTTATAAATCTATTCTGCTGGCAAACAGTATGTAACCCGTTAAGCTCCTAGAGATGTTATATCTACATTAGAAAAGAAAAGCCCTATTTTTAGCTACAAACTGTTCTGGTTAAAGAAAAGCAAAGTAAAGTCATTGCAATTAAACCTAATAGCTGTGCACAGCAGTCCTGTCAGGCTGCATCTCTATAGGTGAATGGAAAATGCAGCAGGACTAAAAGCTCTGTAGCTGAAGGAAATTGCACAATTAAGATGCTTTTCTGATTTGGTATTTTTAATCTGTTTTTTTACAGGAAAGAAGCTATGCATTTAAGATTTTCTTCTAAGAACAGGGAAAACATTTCAGTGAGATTTGGTCCTTCGATCCTATACCATATTCTTTCCAAGAATTAGAAATATGGTGATTTTCAATTTTTTGGAGCATCTTCTGCTATAGAAGAGCAGAACGAGAATGAGAGGAAGATGCAATCCTTTACCATTTGGCACTTAGCTTTTCTTCGAGGTTCTTAACACCACCTCCAGTCTTTAGATCCTCAAAAAACCCCAAAAAACCAAAAAACCCAAACACAAACCAAGCAAATAAAACAAACAACAACAACAACAACAACAAAAGAACCACCCCGTAACAGAACAAAATGCTTGTTTCTTTTCGGATATTGCAGACATTTCTCATTAGCAGACCTTTCTTTGGCCCAAATTTGAGTGTGTTTGGTAAAGCCACTTGTAACATAGGAGACTCAGGACAAATAGGTGTTAATTATGTTTTGAAGAGCCTCTTAGCACATTTTGCCATGTTGCATCTCCAAAAATTGTCTGTTCTGGAAATTTCAAATAAACCTCATCTGAAGTGAGATGTAGCTGAAAAGGGCCATTAGAAGAAGCAGGAGGGCATTCTGGGATATTATTTGTTGCTAATTAGGAAAGTAAGAAGAATCTTACAACCTTTGAAAGATTTTAAAGGATGCAAAATGACTAAACAAGATTTGGAGTCCTAATCCTTATGCTTAACTACAGGCAAATGCAGCTTTGGAAGAAACAAGGGAGTAACAAGATTCTTAAAAGGGTGGAACTGAGCTCTCTTTCACCTTGCTGCGTGACATACATTTATTCAAGGCAACTGGCTAGGAAGTTTTACAGCCAGCAGTGCCTTAGATGACATTTTCAGGGTGACACAAGTACCTGAATCAGAGAAATTTCCTTTAGGTTTCAGTGGGAAAACGTAATTTCAGTGGAAAGAGGTCTGCCCCCTATGCTGTACAGGGTATAGCACATCTGGCCCTATGCATCTTATGTCTAAAAAGATGGACCCAAGAGATCTTCCAGGTGATGCTACGAAGGCCAGAAAACAGTCATAGCACTTGCCAGCCAAACCCCTGAATAGGAAGCTGGGGACCATTGTGTAAGGCATGTCTTGGAGTCTTTTCTCTGAGTGCTTCTGCTCACAGGCTGTGATAAGAGTCAGCTATACATGTTAATAAATGGCTGGTAACTGGCACATCTATCTGAGCTTGCAGTACCTAAGCAGGTTTTTCCTTATTGTGAAACCATGATTGGTAGCAGAAGGCTTCCCAATGTATGTTTATAGGGATGGTGGAACTGGATATTTAAAAAGACAAGAAAAAAGGGATTTCAAACTACAGCTAACACAAGTATATAACCTCAAGATTCACATATTAGAGTTCCCTCTTAAAATAAAGAAGTATAATCCATTTATGATGTCTGAACAAACCTAGGTTCAATTTGAGAGCCTCTGCAGTCTTTTCTTTATACAACCACCCTGTTCTTACACTCCAGTCAAGTTGGGTTTCATGGAGAGAAGCACCATTTCATATGACACTCCATCTTAGTCAAATGGTTTGCTTCCAAGTTGTTATCACAAAGATTTAATTTTTCTTTTCTTCAGAGGACATATATTCCTACCCAGTCAAACCCTGAGTCTGAAGTATCTTTTCATCTATAATAAAGGTGTATCATAGCAGTAACAGATACAAATGCTGTGCTAATAAACACTGAGGACCACAGCCTTACTTCTTCCAGCTTTGTATCTCTGAAGGTCTACAATCAATACATGCAGGCAGCAGGAACACTCCGTAACTGCCAAGGTGGACATATACAGCTCTCCCAAGGCTGGGGGACAGGCAGGGGAAATGGAAAATCATGAAGTAGCATAGACAACCCAGAGACCCACGAAAATTCCTCTTCAAATGTTTAGTCCTGGTGTTTTGCAGAAAAAATGTACAGAAAATAAATTAGAGGAAAAGTCTTTATTATAAAGCTAAAATCATAATTCAGAATGTATTTCAATAACTAAAGGTAATAACAGAAGTATTTCCCTCACAGAGAAATAATCATTGAAAGAAGAGGAAATTGAATGCTAAATATAACTAAAACTCAAAGATTCAAAAGCACTGGAAAGTCTGTTATCCAAACAGCTCTGGGTCTGTCCAAAAGCTACTCATGTGGAACAACAGCACAAAAACCAACAACAAAATAAAGCCCAGTTCAGTAACTCTGAGATATGGATGCATTTTCATCAGCAATACAGAAAAATGGAATTATTTAAATTCAACTCCTAAATTTTTATACCAATACCATCCTCTGGGATCCACAGAGAGCTCACAACAGAAGCTGTGACTTACATCAGCTTGACAAAGCGCAGAAGATGAAAGTCCACCTTCACAACATTTTACTGTGAACCTTCCATTTTATTAAGGAAGTTCAGTATGTCACACAAAGGTACAGAGGTTACACGAAATAAGACTTGCACATATCTACAAAGCAGCAGAGGGAGAAAGAACCTGGCCGTAAATTGTTAATTTAACAAAAACACAATTGTGCTTTTCAGCCTGAAGCCAGTGTTATATAAGTACAATAACAGAGAAAAATGGTTTCTATGCAACATAGCTAGATAATCTATCTGAATAAGAAGCTATTTTTAGTTTTCAAGAAAAATTACTTCTTCAGATGAAAGCATTACTTTCACTATACTCAGAAATTACTTCTCATCAAACAGTCCTAACTGCAGTGTGTATCATCTATTTACATCTTCCACATAGATTTGACATTTTACCTGATACATTTCTTAAATGCCAAGTTCTATTAAAATACAAACAATTTGTCCCTGATAGTAGAATATTTTATTCAAGCAGGTTCTATTTATTAAAATTAATAAATACAAGGTTTTCCTCAAGACAAGTGCATTGTTATAAACTATGAATTGAAGTCAGTGATGTTTCTGTGACGTTAATTATAATTTTTAAAGACACATACAGTTTCCTTATAAACCAGTTTCTCACAACAGAACTGTAAAATAGCATAACAAAGACTTCTTTTCCCCCTCTTGTTCCTTCAAGAACTCTCTTTTACCATTTAAAAATTCTTTTGCTATGCTGAATGCATGGACTTACATGCAATGCTCATCACAACAGGATTCAGAAGATGCTATTACGTCACTGATTTTTATGAAGACTGCACTACAGGATTAATTTAAAACAGGATTCCACACCAGAGGTCTCCAAGCTAGCTCCTAAAACAAAGTACTTATTACACCAAGAAAAGGTAAAGAAATAAACAAAAGGAAGCAGAAAGGAGAGCATGACAGCAACAGAAGTCATATTAGCATCACACAGAGTGTGCCATGCTTTCTATACATAGATACATAAGGCAGCATGACAAAGTAAGTGGCAAGGCAAGAAATGGCAGAAGAAAGGTAGCAGAACAGGAGAAGGAATGGTAGAAAAAGAGTAACATATTATATGCAATTGGCTTAGGCAGATAGTAGGTGGACAGATGATTACAGGTGACTCAAGTTCTGCAATTCCATTTGTAACTTGGCAACTCAGCAGTGACTGTCCTTAAGCCGATCTACCAGTGAGGTAAAACCATGTAGGATACCAGGCAAGTAGATTAAACCAATACAGTTTACTTCATGAACAGGAATTCAGGATTTTAAGTATGGTCACTTGATGCTGAGGTACTATCCAGCTTCTCATTTAGTGCAGACAGCTCCGTGCCTTCTGCAAGAGCAGTTGTTGGTTGGTTGAGCTAAGGGCACAATCACCCCAGGCTTATTCATGTACACTTGTGTCCTGCCTTTACCAAGATGGTCACCGTGACTGATCAGATATATGTTTTCATGTGATGATCAGTTCTGCATGTGTATGTTAGGAAAATTGTGGACTTTGTTCATGTATATTCAGAGATAACAGTGCAATTCAGCACTATGAACTTCTCCTGGGAAAAGGAACAGTTATTCAGTGTAAATGCTCCGTTTATAGCCCAAACTGAAAAATGCTGCTAGTTAGCCAGCTGACATATACCCAAAGCATCTTTATGTGTCAAAGGAAAACTCCCTCAAACAAGAACTACAGAGCAGTGAATGAGCATACAAGATCTGTGACCCTCGTGACACTGTAATTAAGATGGGATTTAAAAATGGAAATAACCTTAATAGAACATTGGAGGAACAACTTAAAAACAAGCAGTGACTACTTCCAGAAGAAAAAGCCAGAAACCAGGACTCCTAAAGATGGTACATCCCAGTTCTGGGAAACTTTCAAAAGGTTTTGCAAGGTCAGAGGATTGCTCTCTCTCACACTAACTAAAACCTTCCAAAAAACCAGAAATTGAAATCATACTTCTATAAACCTATAAAGACTTGTTTCAACTTTCTGTATCTGTGTTTCCCTGTCACTGCATGCTGTCCCTCAGTTGTACCAACGCAATGGATACAGAGCTTCTCTGTGAAGCACATTAGTTGAACAAATAATTGACACAGCTGGAAAAAATACTGCACTGCCACAACTATCAGTCTTGTACAGTAGTGGCAAACGGGAGAGAGTAGTTGCAACCACAGGAAGTCACCTTTGCCAGTAGAGAAAATACTGATGATATGGCATCTCAGCTCCTGCAGCAGTGAGCCCACTCTTCCCCTAAACAAGATGTCAATGAGTTGTCCTTAATTTTTAAATCTTTTGTGAATTCTGGTATCACTTCACTGACATTAAATTCAGAAGGGCCGTATATGTTTAGCAATCAGGCCTTGTCTTCTGTTGAATGGGCTACCAAGATAAATGATTATTTTCAACAGTTTTGATATCAAACACATAAAAGAAGATTTTTTAATCTCCTTTTATGTTGTTTCATGTGTGTTTCATAATAAAAATTCCTACCAAAGAAAATATCATTGATACACCAAAACATCACAATACTTGGAACAAGAACATCATAAAATATCCGAGATAGATAAACTTCGAAGAAAAAGTAAGAAGCAAAATGAACAAAAATACAAGTCTATTCATGAACAAGTAGAGAAGAAAACAATAAAGCCTAAGGCTTTGGGGATTGTTTTTCTTTTAACTTTTACAAAATAGTATTTACAAGAATATGTAAGATACAGATGAAATATGTAGCATACATACATTATCTCATCTGAAAAGTACTGCCTCCAGAGCCTTATTTTTAGGCACCAGTCTGGGATGAAGGATGAGCTTGACAAAGGACATGCAGCTCCGGAACACAGAAGAGTCTGACTGTTACCTGAGACAGCAGAAGCCAGAAAACTCTGAATAACTATTACGTGCACATATGGGGAAATCTGGTTTTATGAGTAATGGGCCATTCAGGCAAAACCTTTTAGTGCCCTAACACCTCTGAATGTGTAGTAGCAAGGGAGGTAGTTTTGCAAAATTCATAGCAAGATACTACATCAAGAAGTGTGTATCATACGATATGCACAAACAAAACTTGAGTTAGTAGCTGTAAATTCTTCTTTTGATTGCTAATATTAATCACCAGGTCTTTATTTAAATGGTTTCTGTTTGGGCTAGTTCTATTTTTTAAAATTCAAACAGTACTTTTTAGCTGTATTTCAGTGGGGGTCAACCTGAACACCATGACAGCAATTGCTGGCACAGTTTTTGACTGAATGTGTTTGGACTAAGACAACTTGGTCATGTAATTTAATTAAATTCCACTACTCTTCTATTTTTTTCATCACATATAATTTAAACCATGTGTAGAATCTTAGATTAATGCAGCAGTGAGAAAACAAATCTTTCTACCAGCAATTTCTTCTAGCAAATCTTGCAGTTAGTGTTAATAAAGTGAGTCAGGGACTGAATGAGGACAATCTTACATTTAATAGTTTTCAAACCATTGTACATTTAAGGAATACTAGAAAATCTTTTATGTTAGTATGACAGTGGCGTTCATACTATATACTCTTCAGCTGGCACCATCCCCAAGCATATTGCTGATAAAGCATAATACCTGAAATCATTATGCCACTAACACACTTAGAATGTTGGACTAAGCAAGATGATTGCTATTATTAGCATTTGCCTTTTGATGCAAAATAGTAACTCAGAATATAATTCAGTACTAGAGGAAAAAAAACAAACAAACAAACAAAAAGAAAACCACCCCAAAAAAAAGGAACCAATTTCACCTGTGGTGCAATTCCAGTGAACACACACAAGGAAGACTTTGGACCAATTTATCAGCTCAATCTGTGGAATTACATATGTTCACGTAAGTGACAATGACTTTATTTTGAAAAGTGCTGAAGCAGAACGAAATAAGCAAAGCATCTGTATGCAGCAGAAACTGCAATAACCTGAGGTGTTCCTTGAAGCTCCAAGTCAATCTTCTTTAGCAGTCATAGAGAGATTATCATGCAGAATTTTCTGATACTTTGTTATTAGTAAACTACAAAGGAACTTTGTGGGGTTTTGTATTCGTTTCCCCCACTCCCAGTTCTGACGAGCCTAATGTTCTAAAATACTATTATTCTGTTGTGATATAAAAGCCTCATCTGTTGCTATTCTGCTATGTTTTGTGTTCCCAGTTTCAGTCTTGGAGCAGATTAGTCTCTGTACAACTACCTAGCTTTTATTTCTGTCGAGTACTGAGAAAAGTTAGAGCACACATATATGCTCCCCCATCACAATAATCATGACAGCAGCCATTTCTGCCCATAACAAATCTTCTAGGGTCAAAATTGCCTCCTTGTCTACCATATTTAAAAATGGGAGTAATTTGTAAGCAGCATTCTGCATTCTGGTGCAATTTAATTGGAAACGTGTTGTCTTCCCCTAGAATATGGCAACAAGATACTCAGGTAGCATAGCCAAGGCTGAAAGGATGTTCTTACAATCCATTAATTCCTTTGTGCACAGGTGATGCCAACTGCAATCTACTGTTTAGGACTAAAAAAGAAGTACAGGATTAGTCAAACACATGCACATGCTTGTTTTAGTAAAATAGAGAACGAATGTTACAAACAGTAGAAAAAAAATCAATTGATATTACTGAATATTTCTTAAAGCGTATAATACTTACTATTCTATGTGATGGGGAAAAAAAAAAAAAAAACAAAAACAAAGAGATGTTTAATGAGAAAAGGAAAATCAGGTGCTGTGCACTTATAGCATTAAATAGCATCAAATGCACTGAGGACATTCCAGTTCCAAAAGGGAGGCAGAGCCCAAAACCAAAAAAGAAAAATCTGACCACGCATGATTTGACAGGCCTAGAAAATGTCATAGCAATACATGAAACTCTGTTGCTTTCAACACAGATTTAGAGGAACTTCTACAAACAGAACAATAATTAAAAGTTATTACTGTGTCAGAAGTTCTCTACTTTTCATGCTATTGAGTAACTGCTGGCAAAAATTAGTTTACATGTCTTGCATTTTTAAGAGTGATCTACGTCTACTGACCTCTGGACAGTCTGGGTCTCTTAAAAATCTCTACTGACTAAGAATTTTAATAACTTTCTGGATCATCAGGAGCTGAATACAAAAAAAGCAGCACTTCAGTATTTACTATCAACCACTGGTTTTACGTAAATATCCAAAAAGAGAAGGAAGCCTTCTTCAGCAGAAAAAAAACTATCTGGGTGAGAATTATCTCTCTTTATTTTTGGTTGGTTTTTTTTACAAAACAAAAGTTTCCTAATGAGATTTGAAAAAACACTTCAGAAGAGAGTGACAATCAAGCCACGCTTTACGTAAAAGGAAAGCAAGCAAAGGTATGTGTGTGAGTGGGAATGGGCAGGAGGAATCTTTTAATGCAAATTGTATCACATAAGGATTATACTGTATTGCAAAAACTTGCTAAAGTTGAGTAAGAAAACTGTAGGGAAGGCTAGATTCTCGTATCTTCATCCTGCTACAGTAAGCCTATCACACACCACTAGAACCCCAAATGTAAGAGGTCTGAGTAATAAGGATAGGAATACCAGAATCAGATCCTACTCTCTCTCTTTCCAAAGTGAAATTTCACAGTGTTTTTCACTAAAGCACAGGTTTGACTTGAAAACAAAATTGAACAAAATTAAGAAAATCTCAGAAATCTAGTTTGTTTGAAAAACACATCCCCAAGCCATTTGCAATTATTTAGATGTTACAATAACAATTTCCTTCATTTTTTTCTTTTGGTTAAATCACTTCCATGTAAAAAAAGGGACATGTCTAATCGCACTCCTGACTACTTAAAACACAAACTGGATGACATAGGGAACTGGGATTTCCACAGCATAACAGAAGTTTGAGAGAAGCAAAATCTCTTACAACAGTTTTCCTACCCGACATATACATTAGAAGGTCTTCTAGAACTTGAGCCACCATAAATATCAAAACCACAAAGTGATAAAGCTGAAGTAACAGGAACAGTAAAAAGATGGGTTACAGCAATCCATCAACATCATGAGTACTAATCGGCAAAATACCCAACACAGATTCCAACACCCACAAAGGAATGCAGCCTTATCAAAACTGGTGTTTCTAATTTGAAAATCCATTTTCGTTTGTGTAACTGCTGAGCTGGCATTAACCTCACCACTCCAGCTGGAATGGCATGCCTGAAGTGCAGAAGAGCATGATTTAGGGATTTTACCTCTTTGCTGGGTAATCAGAGAAGTTCCCCAGATACAAGCATGTTCTTGAGCAGGAATAGTGTACAAGGTGAAGGATGCAGAAGCACCCATTGACTCATGCATCACAAAATGTTCTTCAGTAATTGTTTATTACACACAAACCTGTACAGGTGTATGTGCATCTCATCATGGGCACTCAACAGCAACGAGTCATTAAACAAACATCATTGCTTACAGTTCACCCAGTGCTTTTCCATCTGTGGACTGGCTGAGAAGAACTAATGGAAACATTTGCTACTAAAGATTTATTTCCTAAATTGTAGAGACCAGCCTGACAAACCAAACAAGCTTAGGAGAATTGTTTCTGGAATGGAAAATGATGATTGTATCAGACGAATGCTTTAAAAAAAGCTGGGGTTTCCCAGTGTAGCACAATATAATGTGTGAGGATAAACAATACAAAAGTAGCCTCTAAAGAAAGCCTAGCCTGGTTATTTGAAGATCATTCCATGGCTATAGCTGCATTTATAGGACTGTCTGTCTAAGCTTATTTAGCCTGCTGACATTTTGCTATGAAGATATTTTCAGCATTTTGGAGTTCTGTGTCTCATGGGGGAAGGGAACACTTCTCATGAGACACAGCAATTAAGCAAGATTAGCAAATATTCAACTAATTTCAGCCTGAATTGTGTTCTGTGCAGCTCTAACCCTGAGGGTTAAATTATTTAACTCCTTACTGATCACATCCTCCTCACTTTAATCATGTTGAACATAGGACATAGTGAAGTCCTTTACTCTTTAAACAGGTGAAATACTGGCTGCATTTAAGTAAATTCACTACAGGTTTATGAGCATAGGAACAGACTGAGACTATATGAGCACCATAAAAATTCTGAAAGCCATCCCTTGTGATGGCAGGATTAGATGGGAGTCATAATTCTATCCACTAAGAGAACTAAGAGTAAGCCACTAACCAGTGGCATTAGAGGGGCAGAGACAGCCTCTTAAATTAAGGGTCATCAGTCAAAAGCTGGTAGAGACAGTGTTTTTCCTAGTGTACTACTAATCCTTATGTAAAAGGCATGACTTCCAGTTTGCAAGCTTAATGTTCTTATGCCCAGAGCATTTCTATGGGCAAAACTTAAACTGCTTCAGTGCTTGTAAGAAGGCACACACAGCAGCAATATAAATACAAGCAATGCCTGCTCAAGTAACAGTGCGGTGCCGTAAACAGTGCCTTCTCCAAAATCTCAGGAACTCATTTCTGATTTTTTTACCATGGTACGGAACCATCAGCCTTTCAGAGTTATTTTCAATACCAGTTAAAATGCATCTGATATGGGCATCTCAATGGACAAAAACCCCAGTTGTTTCCAGAATATAAGATCTCCCACATATAGCGCAAACTGTTTGACATATTTTGGGTAGGTACCTCCCGATCAGCTTCAGGACTAAAATGATCCCAGATTTATCTCCTGACTGTGTGCCAGGGGTGTGTCTTTAACATCCGTACAGGCAGACAGAGAAAGATGACATAAAATTTGGCAAATCAAGATCTGCAAGATAAGGTCATTTTAGTGCCTATATGCAAAGTACTGCATTGCTATGTATTCGAGTCATGAGCAATGTTGGACCACATCTGCCTCCAAAAGTAATCTGACTGACTGCAAGAGAGAAATTGTTTAGAATGAGAGGTTTTCCTATGTGGTAGGTGATACACAGGAGGATTCGGTAAACCCAGCAAATACACCATACAAATGAGAACAGAGAGTTAAAAAGTCCCACAGACATCTCTCATGCCCATGGTGCAGCAGCAGAAGTGCATCATGGCACAGCAGTACTAGCCAAGTCCTGAATACACAACGGCTGTATCAGGATGGCAACACCATTACTCTGATAAGCTCCGCCACTGCGTGCTTCAACACACCCTTGGATGGGCCTGTCCTAATGAGATTAAATTTAATGGAGAAATACAGACTGCTCCAACCAGTTTTGGTTTGGGTGACTTGAGGAAGTTCACCACATTGAAATGGTTTGCAGCCACTGAAGTGGATGGCTGCAAACACAGCGCAAGCTATTTGCCTCCAAATTTTGTTTTTGAATGTGGGGTATTTGCAGGAAAGGGACATTAATAGTATTGTATCATTGCCTTGCTCTGAACAGGGAAGTCTGAAAACTCCTAGTAGAAAAACACTCTGACATTTTATCAGTAGTGAGGAAAATGAAGAAACAAAAAAGCAGAAAAACTGCACTCCAGAAATGTCAGACAAGTATTCTGGTGAAAGTGGACAATACAAGAAGGCAGAGGTGGCAAAGAAAATGAAGACAAAGATGAAGAAAAAGGGCAAAGGGCTCTGGGATCATTTTTTAACCCAGTTTTTTCTTATTGCAGCAGAAATAGAGATTTCTCTTTTAACTTATCTTCTGCATCTATACTAATACTGCCCTGTTCACTTGGAGTGTTCTCTAAGCCAAAAGCTACTACAAGGTTTACCACAATTCTTTTGTCATTATCACCTGATAGAGCTAGGAACTTAGATGTATTTTGAAAGACATAGGTAACTGGTTTGATGCCTCTCACATGCAGTATGCAGCAACGTAAATAAGATCTGTTGACTAAACGTTAAGACATTACTAAACATTTCTGGAAGAAAATATTGTGGGATGTGATGCAGTGGGAGAACTGAGTATGCTCCACTTCACAGTCCACTGCCAGACTTCTTGAAAAAAGGCAGCTCAGGCTGAACATTTTTGAAAGCAAACATTCAATACCTAATTACATTTTATGAGGATACAAATGATGGCACCATATCCCAACATTACTAAAAGGAGTACAAACATTACCAAATCATCTGTACAACTCGAGGCACTCAGTCTTTACTTTACATATTCTTTTACAAAGGCAAAGTAGGCAGAGAAGACATTTTCATCTTAACTAACTGGAATTCCAGCCTGGCACAAACAGGGTAAGTCAAAGCATTACTTCCATGTAGTCCTTCAATAAAAGCCTACTACACATCTCAGTAGGATAATGGAGGGCAGAAGGAGCTCTGTACTGAAGACCCAGGTGAAATATTTGCCACATTTAATCCAACTGCAAAATTATTAAAATTCTAAGTTATGACAGGTAGTGCCATTAGGGAAATAGGAATGAGAGAAATAGTATTTTTATCAGTATAACTGTTCTTGAATTCCGTATGCAGTAATATTCTTTTTGTTCTTTTACCTAAAATATTCACTATCACCAAAGTAAACCATTTACTTTGCATTTCTAGTATATTTCTGCACTAGATGTTGACTCAAATGCACTTGTTTACTAGCAGTTCTCCTCAAGATACCCTGGTGTTTCGTAGTTGTGAGCATGAGTAATTCAGGTTGACGTTCGCTGTAGTGGGTTTGGTCACCTCGGCATATGAAAATCTGAAGTGGGACTTGCAATCCAGCCCTTGAAAGTGTGCAGTAGTACTGAGAGGATTGGGAAAAGTAAATAAGTTTCATTTTACTTTAAAAGTGGAGTATTGAGGCCTGTGTTCATGTTCTCCTCCCTAAACTGCAAAAACAGCCATAGTCCTATACTCTGATCACTGTGAGGAACTTCAGCAGTTCGATCACCTTAACATGTAGAATGTCACAAAGTTTAAAGTAGTTTTTTCCTACATTCTCCAAATCAAAGAATTTGTCCCAAATACAATCAATTACCTTAATTGAATATGCTAGAATCTATCAGGCTTTGAAGTGGTTTGGCAGCAGCTTTCCATACAGACTGAAACCTCCGCTAATACCTAGCACAATCTCTTCCAAGTTTCCAGCAGCTACCATTTTACTCCTTATTTTTCAAAGAAATAGGGACAGACATCAAATAAATGGTTTGAAGTAGTCCTAGTAAACTAATACTCAAGCTCAAAGTGGCAGACAACGCAGGTCACATTTGTTCTCCCTTCCCTTAAGCTTTTTATTATACAACAAAGTTTTTCCTAAATGTGCCTTGCAACTCTGATTCAATTTAATTACGCTTTAGCTGTTATCCAAGTAACCTAAAATGAGTAATTTTTGTGATTAACAAATGTAGTAGTATTGCAACTTCCAACCCAGTTTCATTGCATATATATACACATTGAGTTAGTTAAAAAGCTAGCAGTTCACTAAGTGGACAAACACTGAGGAGCCCAGGGAAGGGTAAGCACTGACTCTAAATATGCATGCCATAGGCATTTATCAGTTCATAATCTGGTTTCATTGTCTGAAAAAAGGGAGCCTATTGCACATATGCAAATAAAATTCTCAATTATAATAAAAGATGTTTTCAAACCAAAATATGCCACTTTATAGACAGGTTGCAGGTAATGAGACTAAACTACGCTGTCTATACTCTTGAGAAACACTGTGTACACATTACAACTCACTATAAAAATACTAAACAGTAGGAGTACTATTTGTTGTGTTTTCTCAATAACATATGGGTCAAGAGATTTCAATGCAACCTGTCTTGTTGCCATTCTCTATGAATTGTCTGAAAATTTAAACAAAATGGCTGAGCTTCAGAGCTGTCTGTCCAGCAAGGTCTCACTGGGAGGAAGAATAATAAATTCATGTTATCTTTCAGATGATTTGGACCCTTTCCTCCTCCGGCATTTTTAGATATGCTTATTGTAGATACACAGCTAGAAATTTCTTCTGAATGCTCTGGGCACTTAACCGGTAAGTAAAACTACTACAAAATTAAGGACTATCCACTTCTATAACCAAATCTTTCTACCCCCACCAGAAGGAAAAAATTAACTTTGCATTATATATGAAAGAAACTTAGCTACTAGTTACTTTACAGAGCCTGTATAACATGCTTCTTCTAATGCACACTGGAAGAAGCTGCTACAACTTAACAGCTGTTACAACTTACAACTGTTACAGCTTACATTATTCCAAATACATCTCAGGAAGGACTTTTTAAGGCCCTGCATAAAGACTTTTTAAAGGACAACCTCATGAGAAAAGAATCAAAAATAATGTTGTCTTAAACATTAAACTGAAACTCATAATTTGGGGAAAAAATAAACTCTATCAAACTCCTGTGATTTTAAAAACACTTTTTTTTTTTTCCTTTTGTCTTTCATATTTTATGTATGATGAAATGTTCCAAGTTCACCCCTGCAATTCTGCTTCTCAGTCCTGACTACCTCCCTCTGATTTCTTACCCTATCTATATGCTTATGGGCATATAGTCTTCTGGAGTAGATAGCTTCTGTTCAGAGGTACACACCTTTATGCAGGAGCTCAGCATAAAAAAAGAAAGGTACAGGAAACAAACTCTAGTTTTGAAGTCATATAAATTACAGAAGAACTTCAGGTTTCCTAGAAGCTTCTAGCCTTTAACAGTTGCTGGTAACAAAACAAAACAAAACAAAACAAAACATCTTTAAAAAATGAATTCTCACTGCTCAAAACCCATAAAAAACCAAAATACCTAACAAATTGGTTTTATATCTGACAAGCACTAATACAATTCAGCTTTGTAATCAGTTTCAAGATGCAATAGCCATCATTAGATTTTGCATTTGGCATCAGGCCATAAAAAACAGAGCACTACCACCCTCTCGCTCAGCACTGCGCCTTCTGCCAGATGATCCCTGCCCAACCCTAGCGCTTCTACATTCTCCGTCATTTGGCAGTGCTAAGGATCACAGTGGCATTGAAGAAACATGTTTTACTCAGATGAGGTATGTACACCCAAATTATATTATTCAAGCTTAAAAGGTGAGTTTAGAAAATCAAAAGATGTGAATGCTATCCAGTCTCCCCACACATTGGTACTGACAAGCATCCAAATATGACCAGAAGGTCAAAGGAGGTGATCCTGCCCCTCTATTCTCCTCTCATGAGACCCCACTTGGAGTACTGTGTGCAGGTCTGGGGTCCTCAATGTAAGGACATGGAGCTGTTGGAGCAAGTCCAGAGGAGGCCACGAGGATGATTAAGGGGGCGGGAGCACCTCCTGTATGAAGACAGGATGAGAAAGTTGGGGCTGTTCAGCCTGGAGAAGACTGCGTGGAGACCTCATAGCTGACTACCAGTATCCAAAGGGGGACTACAAGGATGCTGGATAGGGACCCTTCATCAGGGACTGTAGCGATAGGACAAGATGTAGTGGGTTTAAACTTAAACAGGGGAAGATCAGGTTAGATATAAGGAAGAAGTTCTTTACTGTGAGGGTGTTGAGGCACTCAAACAGGTTGCCCAACGAAGCTGTGTTCAAGGCCAGGCTGGATGGCACTTTAAGCAACCTGGGCTAATGGGAGGTGTCCCTGCCCAAGGCAGGGGGTTGGAACTACATGATCTTATGGTCCTTTCCAACCCAAACCATTCTATCATTCTATGATTCTATCTACAAAACCACTCTGCAAACCATTTCCCCCCCCAGCTTCTGCTGACCTGGGCTCTCTGATCTTGATATTCAGACACAGCCCTGAACTGAGCACCCTAAGGCTTCAGATCCCTCCTAAAGTTTCTTTTTTAAAGTGTCTGCTGCTGTTCATTTGATTTCACTCCCAATTTTAATGAACAGGTTAAATTTACTGATGCCTCAACCTTGGAGTCAAAGCCAGCCAGAAGTGCAGACCACACTCTGCTTCACCTGCAAACCCACACTCACAAAGCTTCCAAATGAAGGCGCACAGGAAAAAAGGATGAGGGACAGTACCTCACAAGGGCTGAAAGAACGAAAAACAAATATGCAAATTCCTG